>NW_028120037.1:0-216517 GCF_965119305.1 Pelophylax lessonae | reverse complement strand
ATTTATTTATGGTTTTTTTTTAACTTTATTACAGTTTAAAAAAAAAAAAAGAATCTGATCACTTTTATTGTTGTCACAAGCAATGTAAACATCCCTTGTGACACCAATATGTAGTGACAGGTACACTTTATGGAGGGATCGAGGGTCTAAAAGACCCTAGACCCCTCCACTACACTTTGGACGTAGATCTACCGACGTAGATCTACGTCCCTTTGCGGTAAGTGGTTAATTAAATTAATTGTCATTTTTGTTCTTTCTTTGGTATTTTAATAAAAATATACATATTTTTTTTTTTAAATTAAATTAACCACTTAAGCCCGGAGGATTTGTCTGCTCAAAGACCAGGGCCTATTTTGCGATTCGGCACTGTGTGACTTTAATGGACAATTGCGCGGTCGTGCGATTTTTACTTTTTGCGCTATAAACAAAAAAAGAGCGACAATTTTGAAAAAATTTAAAAATCTAATTTTTTTTACATTTTAGGCCAATTTGTTTTCCGCTACATATTTTTGGTGAAAAATATCGCAATAAGCATATTTTGATAGGGTTTGCACAAAAGTTATTGCGTTTACTAACTACGGGAAAGATTTATGTCATTTTTATTGTTTTTTTTTTTAAACTATTATTATTATTATTATTATTCAGGATTTCTATAGTGCCAGCGGTTTACGTAGCGCTTTACAATATTAGAGGGAGACAATACATTTACAATACAAATACAGATCAGATGCGGTCCGGTCTGGATGAGGATGATCCATTCATTCCAGATGGTGCAATGGGTCACTGAAGAGTAAGTGACACAATCTGAGTCAGCGGCAGTGCGCCCCTAGGAGGCAGTGCGCCCTAGGCCGCTGCCTAGTTTGCCTAGCGGGAGCGCCGGCCCTGTTTAAGAATAGAAATCTACCGTTAATGTCACTTACACTTTCTTGATAAGTCCAAGGGACATTATTAGCTATAAGTATCGACACTCAACGTGACTTAGTTTGTAAATTGGTTGAATGGTAAACAAAAGGAAAGACTCTGTTGTTAAGATATTGTAATTTATCTGTTTTAAAGTGAGTTTCTTGGATGAATGCAACATTAGTTTTTACTCGTTTTAATTCACTTAATAAAATCCGCCTCTTCTCAGGAATATTTAATCCTTTCACATTAAGGGAAATGAGTTTTATATCCTCCATCTCTGGGAAAAAGAAAAAAAAAACCCCACACAACCCCCCCCCCTCTTTACACTCTACAACCCCCTCCCCCCCCCCATCCCAGATTAGTTCCCAGAGGAGTCTGGACTGATATTTCCCACTCCTGGTCCCTTCCACGGGAAGGAATTCTATCCTTTATACACACGGAACTTTGGGTGCCACTTGTGTGTCTACCTAAATGGGGGAGTAGCCGGAAGAGGCCAAGAGTCTCCCCCCCTCCCCCCTCCCCCTTATTTCTAAAATGATTATTATATTTTCAATACCTCTTTTCTTATGCAGTACTGCCCGTATTTTCTTTCCAATATGGTATTATTTTCTTTATTTACAATTTTACAACTTTCCTCCAGTTTTACCTTCCCTCTCCTGGAGAAAATTGTACTTAGCTATGATCATAGCTGCTGCCCCATTTACACTTTACTGTAGGCATGGCTTGTTTGTGTGTGATTCAATTTGTGTGTGATTCAATGATGGCTTTTTCTTCTACATTTATCAGCTACAAACTGCTATCTGGAACTTGATAAAAAAAAAATATATATATATATAAAATGACTTGCATTAGCCAGGATTTGAACCTGGGACGTCCTAGTTGGTAAATCGTTGCCTTACCATAGGACCATCATACTAATGCACTTATATCTGGTATAAAACGTCCTCTTATCTTTTCTTACCATGATCTGCAAAGTGAAAAGACATTGTACTTAGCTATGACCATTTTGAGTACTTTGTTCACAAGTTAAAACCAGTTTTTTATCCTAGAAAACTACTTAGAACCCCCAAACATTATATATATTTTTTTAGCAAAGACTCTGGAGAATAAAATGTCGGTCATTGCAATATTTTTTGTCACGCGGTATTTGCGCAGCGTTCTTTAAAACGCCATTTTTTGGGAAAAATTTTGAAAAATCACATTTCACTGCATTTAAAAAATACTAAACAGTAAAGTTAGCCCATATTTTTTTGTATATTGTGAAAGATGATGTCACGCCGAGTAAATAGATACCCAACATGTTACGGTTTAAAATTGCGCCCCCCCGTGGGATGGCGACAAACTACGGTCAATAGAGATCTCAATATGTGACGCTTTAAATTTTTTTAACGGTTACCAGTTTAGAGATAGAGTGTAGCTCTATTTTTTAAATTATTGCCCACGCTCTGGCAATCGCGGCGATGCCTCACATGTGTTGTTTGAACAGGGATTTCATTCGCGGCTCGACTTCCGTATACGTTATTTTCTGTGCGCGAGCTAACGGTGACGGGGGGCGGCTAAATTTTTTTTTTTCCCATTTATTTATGGTTTTTTTTTTAACTTTATTACAGTTTAAAAAAAAAAAAGAATCTGATCACTTTTATTGTTGTCACAAGCAATGTAAACATCCCTTGTGACACCAATATGTAGTGACAGGTACACTTTATGGAGGGATCGAGGGTCTAAAAGACCCTAGACCCCTCCACTACACTTTGGACGTAGATCTACCGACGTAGATCTACGTCCCTTTGCGGTAAGTGGTTAATTAAATTAATTGTCATTTTTGTTCTTTCTTTGGTATTTTAATAAAAATATACATATTTTTTTTTAAAATTAAATTAACCACTTAAGCCCGGAGGATTTGTCTGCTCAAAGACCAGGGCCTATTTTGCGATTCGGCACTGTGTGACTTTAATGGACAATTGCGCGGTCGTGCGATTTTTACTTTTTGCGCTATAAACAAAAAAAGAGCGACAATTTTGAAAAAATTTAAAAATCTAATTTTTTTTACATTTTAGGCCAATTTGTTTTCCGCTACATATTTTTGGTGAAAAATATCGCAATAAGCATATTTTGATAGGGTTTGCACAAAAGTTATTGCGTTTACTAACTACGGGAAAGATTTATGTCATTTTTATTGTTTTTTTTTTAAACTATTATTATTATTATTATTATTCAGGATTTCTATAGTGCCAGCGGTTTACGTAGCGCTTTACAATATTAGAGGGAGACAATACATTTACAATACAAATACAGATCAGATGCGGTCCGGTCTGGATGAGGATGATCCATTCATTCCAGATGGTGCAATGGGTCACTGAAGAGTAAGTGACACAATCTGAGTCAGCGGCAGTGCGCCCCGAGGAGGCAGTGCGCCCTAGGCCGCTGCCTAGTTTGCCTAGCGGGAGCGCCGGCCCTGTTTAAGAATAGAAATCTACCGTTAATGTCACTTACACTTTCTTGATAAGTCCAAGGGACATTATTAGCTATAAGTATCGACACTCAACGTGACTTAGTTTGTAAATTGGTTGAATGGTAAACAAAAGGAAAGACTCTGTTGTTAAGATATTGTATTTATCTGTTTTAAAGTGAGTTTCTTGGATGAATGCAACATTAGTTTTTACTCGTTTTAATTCACTTAATAAAATCCGCCTCTTCTCAGGATTATTTAATCCTTTCACATTAAGGGAAATGAGTTTTATATCCTCCATCTCTGGGAAAAAGAAAAAAAAAAACCCACACAACCCCCCCCCCCTATCCCAGATTAGTTCCCAGAGGAGTCTGGACTGATATTTCCCACTCCTGGTCCCTTCCACGGGAAGGAATTCTATCCTTTATACACACAGAACTTTGGGTGCCACTTGTGTGTCTACCTAAATGGGGGAGTAGCCGGAAGAGGCCAAGAGTCTCCCCCCCTCTCCCCTCCCCCTTATTTCTAAAATGATTATTATATTTTCAATACCTCTTTTCTTATGCAGTACTGCCCGTATTTTCTTTCCAATATGGTATTATTTTCTTTATTTACAATTTTACAACTTTCCTCCAGTTTTACCTTCCCTCTCCTGGAGAAAATTGTACTTAGCTATGATCATAGCTGCTGCCCCATTTACACTTTACTGTAGGCATGGCTTGTTTGTGTGTGATTCAATTTGTGTGTGATTCAATGATGGCTTTTTCTTCTACATTTATCAGCTACAAACTGCTATCTGGAACTTGATAAAAAAAAAAAAAATATATATAAAATGACTTGCATTAGCCAGGATTTGAACCTGGGACGTCCTAGTTGGTAAATCGTTGCCTTACCATAGGACCATCATACTAATGCATTTATATCTGGCATAAAACGTCCTCTTATCTTTTCTTACCATGATCTGCAAAGTGAAAAGACATTGTACTTAGCTATGACCATTTTGAGTACTTTGTTCACAAGTTAAAACCAGTTTTTTATCCTAGAAAACTACTTAGAACCCCCAAACATTATATATATTTTTTTAGCAAAGACTCTGGAGAATAAAATGTCGGTCATTGCAATATTTTTTGTCACGCGGTATTTGCGCAGCGTTCTTTAAAACGCCATTTTTTGGGAAAAATTTTGAAAAATCACATTTCACTGCATTTAAAAAATACTAAACAGTAAAGTTAGCCCATATTTTTTTGTATATTGTGAAAGATGATGTCACGCCGAGTAAATAGATACCCAACATGTTACGGTTTAAAATTGCGCCCCCCCGTGGGATGGCGACAAACTACGGTCAATAGAGATCTCAATATGTGACGCTTTAAATTTTTTTAACGGTTACCAGTTTAGAGATAGAGTGTAGCTCTATTTTTTAAATTATTGCCCACGCTCTGGCAATCGCGGCGATGCCTCACATGTGTTGTTTGAACAGGGATTTCATTCGCGGCTCGACTTCCGTATACGTTATTTTCTGTGCGCGAGCTAACGGTGACGGGGGGGCGGCTAAATTTTTTTTTTTCCCATTTATTTATGGTTTTTTTTTAACTTTATTACAGTTTAAAAAAAAAAAAAGAATCTGATCACTTTTATTGTTGTCACAAGCAATGTAAACATCCCTTGTGACACCAATATGTAGTGACAGGTACACTTTATGGAGGGATCGAGGGTCTAAAAGACCCTAGACCCCTCCACTACACTTTGGACGTAGATCTACCGACGTAGATCTACGTCCCTTTGCGGTAAGTGGTTAATTAAATTAATTGTCATTTTTGTTCTTTCTTTGGTATTTCAATAAAAATATACATATTTTTTTTTTAAATTAAATTAACCACTTAAGCCCGGAGGATTTGTCTGCTCAAAGACCAGGGCCTATTTTTCGATTCGGCACTGTGTGACTTTAATGGACAATTGCGCGGTCGTGCGATTTTTACTTTTTGCGCTATAAACAAAAAAAGAGCGACAATTTTGAAAAAATTTAAAAATCTAATTTTTTTTACATTTTAGGCCAATTTGTTTTCCGCTACATATTTTTGGTGAAAAATATCGCAATAAGCATATTTTGATAGGGTTTGCACAAAAGTTATTGCGTTTACTAACTACGGGAAAGATTTATGTCATTTTTATTGTTTTTTTTTTTAAACTATTATTATTATTATTATTATTCAGGATTTCTATAGTGCCAGCGGTTTACGTAGCGCTTTACAATATTAGAGGGAGACAATACATTTACAATACAAATACAGATCAGATGCGGTCCGGTCTGGATGAGGATGATCCATTCATTCCAGATGGTGCAATGGGTCACTGAAGAGTAAGTGACACAATCTGAGTCAGCGGCAGTGCGCCCCTAGGAGGCAGTGCGCCCTAGGCCGCTGCCTAGTTTGCCTAGCGGGAGCGCCGGCCCTGTTTAAGAATAGAAATCTACCGTTAATGTCACTTACACTTTCTTGATAAGTCCAAGGGACATTATTAGCTATAAGTATCGACACTCAACGTGACTTAGTTTGTAAATTGGTTGAATGGTAAACAAAAGGAAAGACTCTGTTGTTAAGATATTGTAATTTATCTGTTTTAAAGTGAGTTTCTTGGATGAATGCAACATTAGTTTTTACTCGTTTTAATTCACTTAATAAAATCCGCCTCTTCTCAGGAATATTTAATCCTTTCACATTAAGGGAAATGAGTTTTATATCCTCCATCTCTGGGAAAAAGAAAAAAAAAACCCCACACAACCCCCCCCCCCTCTTTACACTCTACAACCCCCTCCCCCCCCCTATCCCAGATTAGTTCCCAGAGGAGTCTGGACTGATATTTCCCACTCCTGGTCCCTTCCACGGGAAGGAATTCTATCCTTTATACACACAGAACTTTGGGTGCCACTTGTGTGTCTACCTAAATGGGGGAGTAGCCGGAAGAGGCCAAGAGTCTCCCCCCCTCCCCCCTCCCCCTTATTTCTAAAATGATTATTATATTTTCATTACCTCTTTTCTTATGCAGTACTGCCCGTATTTTCTTTCCAATATGGTATTATTTTCTTTATTTACAATTTTACAACTTTCCTCCAGTTTTACATTCCCTCTCCTGGAGAAAATTGTACTTAGCTATGATCATAGCTGCTGCCCCATTTACACTTTACTGTAGGCATGGCTTGTTTGTGTGTGATTCAATTTGTGTGTGATTCAATGATGGCTTTTTCTTCTACATTTATCAGCTACAAACTGCTATCTGGAACTTGATAAAAAAAAAAAATATATATATAAAATGACTTGCATTAGCCAGGATTTGAACCTGGGACGTCCTAGTTGGTAAATCGTTGCCTTACCATAGGACCATCATACTAATGCGCTTATATCTGGTATAAAACGTCCTCTTATCTTTTCTTACCATGATCTGCAAAGTGAAAAGACATTGTACTTAGCTATGACCATTTTGAGTACTTTGTTCACAAGTTAAAACCAGTTTTATATCCTAGAAAACTACTTAGAACCCCCAAACATTATATATATTTTTTTAGCAAAGACTCTGGAGAATAAAATGTCGGTCATTGCAATATTTTTTGTCACGCGGTATTTGCGCAGCGTTCTTTAAAACGCCATTTTTTTGGAAAAATTTTGAAAAATCACATTTCACTGCATTTAAAAAATACTAAACAGTAAAGTTAGCCCATATTTTTTTGTATATTGTGAAAGATGATGTCACGCCGAGTAAATAGATACCCAACATGTTACAGTTTAAAATTGCGCCCCCCCGTGGGATGGCGACAAACTACGGTCAATAGAGATCTCAATATGTGACGCTTTAAATTTTTTTAACGGTTACCAGTTTAGAGATAGAGTGTAGCTCTATTTTTTAAATTATTGCCCACGCTCTGGCAATCGCGGCGATGCCTCACATGTGTTGTTTGAACAGGGATTTCATTCGCGGCTCGACTTCCGTATACGTTATTTTCTGTGCGCGAGCTAACGGTGACGGGGGGCGGCTAAATTTTTTTTTTTCCCATTTATTTATGGTTTTTTTTTAAACTTTATTACAGTTTAAAAAAAAAAAAGAATCTGAGCACTTTTATTGTTGTCACAAGCAATGTAAACATCCCTTGTGACACCAATATGTAGTGACAGGTACACTTTATGGAGGGATCGAGGGTCTAAAAGACCCTAGACCCCTCCACTACACTTTGGACGTAGATCTACCGACGTAGATCTACGTCCCTTTGCGGTAAGTGGTTAATTAAATTAATTGTCATTTTTGTTCTTTCTTTGGTATTTTAATAAAAATATACATATTTTTTTTTAAAATTAAATTAACCACTTAAGCCCGGAGGATTTGTCTGCTCAAAGACCAGGGCCTATTTTGCGATTCGGCACTGTGTGACTTTAATGGACAATTGCGCGGTCGTGCGATTTTTACTTTTTGCGCTATAAACAAAAAAAGAGCGACAATTTTGAAAAAATTTAAAAATCTAATTTTTTTTACATTTTAGGCCAATTTGTTTTCCGCTACATATTTTTGGTGAAAAATATCGCAATAAGCATATTTTGATAGGGTTTGCACAAAAGTTATTGCGTTTACTAACTACGGGAAAGATTTATGTCATTTTTATTGTTTTTTTTTTAAACTATTATTATTATTATTATTATTCAGGATTTCTATAGTGCCAGCGGTTTACGTAGCGCTTTACAATATTAGAGGGAGACAATACATTTACAATACAAATACAGATCAGATGCGGTCCGGTCTGGATGAGGATGATCCATTCATTCCAGATGGTGCAATGGGTCACTGAAGAGTAAGTGACACAATCTGAGTCAGCGGCAGTGCGCCCCGAGGAGGCAGTGCGCCCTAGGCCGCTGCCTAGTTTGCCTAGCGGGAGCGCCGGCCCTGTTTAAGAATAGAAATCTACCGTTAATGTCACTTACACTTTCTTGATAAGTCCAAGGGACATTATTAGCTATAAGTATCGACACTCAACGTGACTTAGTTTGTAAATTGGTTGAATGGTAAACAAAAGGAAAGACTCTGTTGTTAAGATATTGTAATTTATCTGTTTTAAAGTGAGTTTCTTGGATGAATGCAACATTAGTTTTTACTCGTTTTAATTCACTTAATAAAATCCGCCTCTTCTCAGGATTATTTAATCCTTTCACATTAAGGGAAATGAGTTTTATATCCTCCATCTCTGGGAAAAAGAAAAAAAAAAACCCACACAACCCCCCCCCCCTATCCCAGATTAGTTCCCAGAGGAGTCTGGACTGATATTTCCCACTCCTGGTCCCTTCCACGGGAAGGAATTCTATCCTTTATACACACAGAACTTTGGGTGCCACTTGTGTGTCTACCTAAATGGGGGAGTAGCCGGAAGAGGCCAAGAGTCTCCCCCCCTCTCCCCTCCCCCTTATTTCTAAAATGATTATTATATTTTCAATACCTCTTTTCTTATGCAGTACTGCCCGTATTTTCTTTCCAATATGGTATTATTTTCTTTATTTACAATTTTACAACTTTCCTCCAGTTTTACCTTCCCTCTCCTGGAGAAAATTGTACTTAGCTATGATCATAGCTGCTGCCCCATTTACACTTTACTGTAGGCATGGCTTGTTTGTGTGTGATTCAATTTGTGTGTGATTCAATGATGGCTTTTTCTTCTACATTTATCAGCTACAAACTGCTATCTGGAACTTGATAAAAAAAAAAAAAAATATATAAAATGACTTGCATTAGCCAGGATTTGAACCTGGGACGTCCTAGTTGGTAAATCGTTGCCTTACCATAGGACCATCATACTAATGCATTTATATCTGGCATAAAACGTCCTCTTATCTTTTCTTACCATGATCTGCAAAGTGAAAAGACATTGTACTTAGCTATGACCATTTTGAGTACTTTGTTCACAAGTTAAAACCAGTTTTTTATCCTAGAAAACTACTTAGAACCCCCAAACATTATATATATTTTTTTAGCAAAGACTCTGGAGAATAAAATGTCGGTCATTGCAATATTTTTTGTCACGCGGTATTTGCGCAGCGTTCTTTAAAACGCCATTTTTTGGGAAAAATTTTGAAAAATCACATTTCACTGCATTTAAAAAATACTAAACAGTAAAGTTAGCCCATATTTTTTTGTATATTGTGAAAGATGATGTCACGCCGAGTAAATAGATACCCAACATGTTACGGTTTAAAATTGCGCCCCCCCGTGGGATGGCGACAAACTACGGTCAATAGAGATCTCAATATGTGACGCTTTAAATTTTTTTAACGGTTACCAGTTTAGAGATAGAGTGTAGCTCTATTTTTTAAATTATTGCCCACGCTCTGGCAATCGCGGCGATGCCTCACATGTGTTGTTTGAACAGGGATTTCATTCGCGGCTCGACTTCCGTATACGTTATTTTCTGTGCGCGAGCTAACGGTGACGGGGGGGCGGCTAAATTTTTTTTTTTCCCATTTATTTATGGTTTTTTTTTAACTTTATTACAGTTTAAAAAAAAAAAAAGAATCTGATCACTTTTATTGTTGTCACAAGCAATGTAAACATCCCTTGTGACACCAATATGTAGTGACAGGTACACTTTATGGAGGGATCGAGGGTCTAAAAGACCCTAGACCCCTCCACTACACTTTGGACGTAGATCTACCGACGTAGATCTACGTCCCTTTGCGGTAAGTGGTTAATTAAATTAATTGTCATTTTTGTTCTTTCTTTGGTATTTCAATAAAAATATACATATTTTTTTTTTAAATTAAATTAACCACTTAAGCCCGGAGGATTTGTCTGCTCAAAGACCAGGGCCTATTTTTCGATTCGGCACTGTGTGACTTTAATGGACAATTGCGCGGTCGTGCGATTTTTACTTTTTGCGCTATAAACAAAAAAAGAGCGACAATTTTGAAAAAATTTAAAAATCTAATTTTTTTTACATTTTAGGCCAATTTGTTTTCCGCTACATATTTTTGGTGAAAAATATCGCAATAAGCATATTTTGATAGGGTTTGCACAAAAGTTATTGCGTTTACTAACTACGGGAAAGATTTATGTCATTTTTATTGTTTTTTTTTTTAAACTATTATTATTATTATTATTATTCAGGATTTCTATAGTGCCAGCGGTTTACGTAGCGCTTTACAATATTAGAGGGAGACAATACATTTACAATACAAATACAGATCAGATGCGGTCCGGTCTGGATGAGGATGATCCATTCATTCCAGATGGTGCAATGGGTCACTGAAGAGTAAGTGACACAATCTGAGTCAGCGGCAGTGCGCCCCTAGGAGGCAGTGCGCCCTAGGCCGCTGCCTAGTTTGCCTAGCGGGAGCGCCGGCCCTGTTTAAGAATAGAAATCTACCGTTAATGTCACTTACACTTTCTTGATAAGTCCAAGGGACATTATTAGCTATAAGTATCGACACTCAACGTGACTTAGTTTGTAAATTGGTTGAATGGTAAACAAAAGGAAAGACTCTGTTGTTAAGATATTGTAATTTATCTGTTTTAAAGTGAGTTTCTTGGATGAATGCAACATTAGTTTTTACTCGTTTTAATTCACTTAATAAAATCCGCCTCTTCTCAGGAATATTTAATCCTTTCACATTAAGGGAAATGAGTTTTATATCCTCCATCTCTGGGAAAAAGAAAAAAAAAACCCCACACAACCCCCCCCCCCTCTTTACACTCTACAACCCCCTCCCCCCCCCTATCCCAGATTAGTTCCCAGAGGAGTCTGGACTGATATTTCCCACTCCTGGTCCCTTCCACGGGAAGGAATTCTATCCTTTATACACACAGAACTTTGGGTGCCACTTGTGTGTCTACCTAAATGGGGGAGTAGCCGGAAGAGGCCAAGAGTCTCCCCCCCTCCCCCCTCCCCCTTATTTCTAAAATGATTATTATATTTTCATTACCTCTTTTCTTATGCAGTACTGCCCGTATTTTCTTTCCAATATGGTATTATTTTCTTTATTTACAATTTTACAACTTTCCTCCAGTTTTACATTCCCTCTCCTGGAGAAAATTGTACTTAGCTATGATCATAGCTGCTGCCCCATTTACACTTTACTGTAGGCATGGCTTGTTTGTGTGTGATTCAATTTGTGTGTGATTCAATGATGGCTTTTTCTTCTACATTTATCAGCTACAAACTGCTATCTGGAACTTGATAAAAAAAAAAAATATATATATAAAATGACTTGCATTAGCCAGGATTTGAACCTGGGACGTCCTAGTTGGTAAATCGTTGCCTTACCATAGGACCATCATACTAATGCGCTTATATCTGGTATAAAACGTCCTCTTATCTTTTCTTACCATGATCTGCAAAGTGAAAAGACATTGTACTTAGCTATGACCATTTTGAGTACTTTGTTCACAAGTTAAAACCAGTTTTATATCCTAGAAAACTACTTAGAACCCCCAAACATTATATATATTTTTTTAGCAAAGACTCTGGAGAATAAAATGTCGGTCATTGCAATATTTTTTGTCACGCGGTATTTGCGCAGCGTTCTTTAAAACGCCATTTTTTTGGAAAAATTTTGAAAAATCACATTTCACTGCATTTAAAAAATACTAAACAGTAAAGTTAGCCCATATTTTTTTGTATATTGTGAAAGATGATGTCACGCCGAGTAAATAGATACCCAACATGTTACAGTTTAAAATTGCGCCCCCCCGTGGGATGGCGACAAACTACGGTCAATAGAGATCTCAATATGTGACGCTTTAAATTTTTTTAACGGTTACCAGTTTAGAGATAGAGTGTAGCTCTATTTTTTAAATTATTGCCCACGCTCTGGCAATCGCGGCGATGCCTCACATGTGTTGTTTGAACAGGGATTTCATTCGCGGCTCGACTTCCGTATACGTTATTTTCTGTGCGCGAGCTAACGGTGACGGGGGGCGGCTAAATTTTTTTTTTTCCCATTTATTTATGGTTTTTTTTTAAACTTTATTACAGTTTAAAAAAAAAAAAGAATCTGAGCACTTTTATTGTTGTCACAAGCAATGTAAACATCCCTTGTGACACCAATATGTAGTGACAGGTACACTTTATGGAGGGATCGAGGGTCTAAAAGACCCTAGACCCCTCCACTACACTTTGGACGTAGATCTACCGACGTAGATCTACGTCCCTTTGCGGTAAGTGGTTAATTAAATTAATTGTCATTTTTGTTCTTTCTTTGGTATTTTAATAAAAATATACATATTTTTTTTTAAAATTAAATTAACCACTTAAGCCCGGAGGATTTGTCTGCTCAAAGACCAGGGCCTATTTTGCGATTCGGCACTGTGTGACTTTAATGGACAATTGCGCGGTCGTGCGATTTTTACTTTTTGCGCTATAAACAAAAAAAGAGCGACAATTTTGAAAAAATTTAAAAATCTAATTTTTTTTACATTTTAGGCCAATTTGTTTTCCGCTACATATTTTTGGTGAAAAATATCGCAATAAGCATATTTTGATAGGGTTTGCACAAAAGTTATTGCGTTTACTAACTACGGGAAAGATTTATGTCATTTTTATTGTTTTTTTTTTAAACTATTATTATTATTATTATTATTCAGGATTTCTATAGTGCCAGCGGTTTACGTAGCGCTTTACAATATTAGAGGGAGACAATACATTTACAATACAAATACAGATCAGATGCGGTCCGGTCTGGATGAGGATGATCCATTCATTCCAGATGGTGCAATGGGTCACTGAAGAGTAAGTGACACAATCTGAGTCAGCGGCAGTGCGCCCCGAGGAGGCAGTGCGCCCTAGGCCGCTGCCTAGTTTGCCTAGCGGGAGCGCCGGCCCTGTTTAAGAATAGAAATCTACCGTTAATGTCACTTACACTTTCTTGATAAGTCCAAGGGACATTATTAGCTATAAGTATCGACACTCAACGTGACTTAGTTTGTAAATTGGTTGAATGGTAAACAAAAGGAAAGACTCTGTTGTTAAGATATTGTAATTTATCTGTTTTAAAGTGAGTTTCTTGGATGAATGCAACATTAGTTTTTACTCGTTTTAATTCACTTAATAAAATCCGCCTCTTCTCAGGATTATTTAATCCTTTCACATTAAGGGAAATGAGTTTTATATCCTCCATCTCTGGGAAAAAGAAAAAAAAAAACCCACACAACCCCCCCCCCCTATCCCAGATTAGTTCCCAGAGGAGTCTGGACTGATATTTCCCACTCCTGGTCCCTTCCACGGGAAGGAATTCTATCCTTTATACACACAGAACTTTGGGTGCCACTTGTGTGTCTACCTAAATGGGGGAGTAGCCGGAAGAGGCCAAGAGTCTCCCCCCCTCTCCCCTCCCCCTTATTTCTAAAATGATTATTATATTTTCAATACCTCTTTTCTTATGCAGTACTGCCCGTATTTTCTTTCCAATATGGTATTATTTTCTTTATTTACAATTTTACAACTTTCCTCCAGTTTTACCTTCCCTCTCCTGGAGAAAATTGTACTTAGCTATGATCATAGCTGCTGCCCCATTTACACTTTACTGTAGGCATGGCTTGTTTGTGTGTGATTCAATTTGTGTGTGATTCAATGATGGCTTTTTCTTCTACATTTATCAGCTACAAACTGCTATCTGGAACTTGATAAAAAAAAAAAAAAATATATAAAATGACTTGCATTAGCCAGGATTTGAACCTGGGACGTCCTAGTTGGTAAATCGTTGCCTTACCATAGGACCATCACACTAATGCATTTATATCTGGCATAAAACGTCCTCTTATCTTTTCTTACCATGATCTGCAAAGTGAAAAGACATTGTACTTAGCTATGACCATTTTGAGTACTTTGTTCACAAGTTAAAACCAGTTTTTTATCCTAGAAAACTACTTAGAACCCCCAAACATTATATATATTTTTTTAGCAAAGACTCTGGAGAATAAAATGTCGGTCATTGCAATATTTTTTGTCACGCGGTATTTGCGCAGCGTTCTTTAAAACGCCATTTTTTTGGAAAAATTTTGAAAAATCACATTTCACTGCATTTAAAAAATACTAAACAGTAAAGTTAGCCCATATTTTTTTGTATATTGTGAAAGATGATGTCACGCCGAGTAAATAGATACCCAACATGTTACGGTTTAAAATTGCGCCCCCCCGTGGGATGGCGACAAACTACGGTCAATAGAGATCTCAATATGTGACGCTTTAAATTTTTTTAACGGTTACCAGTTTAGAGATAGAGTGTAGCTCTATTTTTTAAATTATTGCCCACGCTCTGGCAATCGCGGCGATGCCTCACATGTGTTGTTTGAACAGGGATTTCATTCGCGGCTCGACTTCCGTATACGTTATTTTCTGTGCGCGAGCTAACGGTGACGGGGGGGCGGCTAAATTTTTTTTTTTCCCATTTATTTATGGTTTTTTTTTAACTTTATTACAGTTTAAAAAAAAAAAAAGAATCTGATCACTTTTATTGTTGTCACAAGCAATGTAAACATCCCTTGTGACACCAATATGTAGTGACAGGTACACTTTATGGAGGGATCGAGGGTCTAAAAGACCCTAGACCCCTCCACTACACTTTGGACGTAGATCTACCGACGTAGATCTACGTCCCTTTGCGGTAAGTGGTTAATTAAATTAATTGTCATTTTTGTACTTTCTTTGGTATTTTAATAAAAATATACATATTTTTTTTTAAATTAAATTAACCACTTAAGCCCGGAGGATTTGTCTGCTCAAAGACCAGGGCCTATTTTGCGATTCGGCACTGTGTGACTTTAATGGACAATTGCGCGGTCGTGCGATTTTTACTTTTTGCGCTATAAACAAAAAAAGAGCGACAATTTTGAAAAAATTTAAAAATCTAATTTTTTTTACATTTTAGGCCAATTTGTTTTCCGCTACATATTTTTGGTGAAAAATATCGCAATAAGCATATTTTGATAGGGTTTGCACAAAAGTTATTGCGTTTACTAACTACGGGAAAGATTTATGTCATTTTTATTGTTTTTTTTTTTAAACTATTATTATTATTATTATTATTCAGGATTTCTATAGTGCCAGCGGTTTACGTAGCGCTTTACAATATTAGAGGGAGACAATACATTTACAATACAAATACAGATCAGATGCGGTCCGGTCTGGATGAGGATGATCCATTCATTCCAGATGGTGCAATGGGTCACTGAAGAGTAAGTGACACAATCTGAGTCAGCGGCAGTGCGCCCCTAGGCGGCAGTGCGCCCTAGGCCGCTGCCTAGTTTGCCTAGCGGGAGCGCCGGCCCTGTTTAAGAATAGAAATCTACCGTTAATGTCACTTACACTTTCTTGATAAGTCCAAGGGACATTATTAGCTATAAGTATCGACACTCAACGTGACTTAGTTTGTAAATTGGTTGAATGGTAAACAAAAGGAAAGACTCTGTTGTTAAGATATTGTAATTTATCTGTTTTAAAGTGAGTTTCTTGGATGAATGCAACATTAGTTTTTACTCGTTTTAATTCACTTAATAAAATCCGCCTCTTCTCAGGAATATTTAATCCTTTCACATTAAGGGAAATGAGATTTATATCCTCCATCTCTGGGAAAAAGAAAAAAAAAACCCCACACAACCCCCCCCCCTCTTTACACTCTACAACCCCCTCCCCCCCCCCTATCCTAGATTAGTTCCCAGAGGAGTCTGGACTGATATTTCCCACTCCTGGTCCCTTCCACGGGAAGGAATTCTATCCTTTATACACACAGAACTTTGGGTGCCACTTGTGTGTCTACCTAAATGGGGGAGTAGCCGGAAGAGGCCAAGAGTCTCCCCCCCTCCCCCCTCCCCCTTATTTCTAAAATGATTATTATATTTTCATTACCTCTTTTCTTATGCAGTACTGCCCGTATTTTCTTTCCAATATGGTATTATTTTCTTTATTTACAATTTTACAACTTTCCTCCAGTTTTACATTCCCTCTCCTGGAGAAAATTGTACTTAGCTATGATCATAGCTGCTGCCCCATTTACACTTTACTGTAGGCATGGCTTGTTTGTGTGTGATTCAATTTGTGTGTGATTCAATGATGGCTTTTTCTTCTACATTTATCAGCTACAAACTGCTATCTGGAACTTGATAAAAAAAAAAAATATATATATAAAATGACTTGCATTAGCCAGGATTTGAACCTGGGACGTCCTAGTTGGTAAATCGTTGCCTTACCATAGGACCATCATACTAATGCGCTTATATCTGGTATAAAACGTCCTCTTATCTTTTCTTACCATGATCTGCAAAGTGAAAAGACATTGTACTTAGCTATGACCATTTTGAGTACTTTGTTCACAAGTTAAAACCAGTTTTATATCCTAGAAAACTACTTAGAACCCCCAAACATTATATATATTTTTTTAGCAAAGACTCTGGAGAATAAAATGTCGGTCATTGCAATATTTTTTGTCACGCGGTATTTGCGCAGCGTTCTTTAAAACGCCATTTTTTTGGAAAAATTTTGAAAAATCACATTTCACTGCATTTAAAAAATACTAAACAGTAAAGTTAGCCCATATTTTTTTGTATATTGTGAAAGATGATGTCACGCCGAGTAAATAGATACCCAACATGTTACAGTTTAAAATTGCGCCCCCCCGTGGGATGGCGACAAACTACGGTCAATAGAGATCTCAATATGTGACGCTTTAAATTTTTTTAACGGTTACCAGTTTAGAGATAGAGTGTAGCTCTATTTTTTAAATTATTGCCCACGCTCTGGCAATCGCGGCGATGCCTCACATGTGTTGTTTGAACAGGGATTTCATTCGCGGCTCGACTTCCGTATACGTTATTTTCTGTGCGCGAGCTAACGGTGACGGGGGGCGGCTAAATTTTTTTTTTTCCCATTTATTTATGGTTTTTTTTTAAACTTTATTACAGTTTAAAAAAAAAAAAGAATCTGAGCACTTTTATTGTTGTCACAAGCAATGTAAACATCCCTTGTGACACCAATATGTAGTGACAGGTACACTTTATGGAGGGATCGAGGGTCTAAAAGACCCTAGACCCCTCCACTACACTTTGGACGTAGATCTACCGACGTAGATCTACGTCCCTTTGCGGTAAGTGGTTAATTAAATTAATTGTCATTTTTGTTCTTTCTTTGGTATTTTAATAAAAATATACATATTTTTTTTTAAAATTAAATTAACCACTTAAGCCCGGAGGATTTGTCTGCTCAAAGACCAGGGCCTATTTTGCGATTCGGCACTGTGTGACTTTAATGGACAATTGCGCGGTCGTGCGATTTTTACTTTTTGCGCTATAAACAAAAAAAGAGCGACAATTTTGAAAAAATTTAAAAATCTAATTTTTTTTACATTTTAGGCCAATTTGTTTTCCGCTACATATTTTTGGTGAAAAATATCGCAATAAGCATATTTTGATAGGGTTTGCACAAAAGTTATTGCGTTTACTAACTACGGGAAAGATTTATGTCATTTTTATTGTTTTTTTTTTAAACTATTATTATTATTATTATTATTCAGGATTTCTATAGTGCCAGCGGTTTACGTAGCGCTTTACAATATTAGAGGGAGACAATACATTTACAATACAAATACAGATCAGATGCGGTCCGGTCTGGATGAGGATGATCCATTCATTCCAGATGGTGCAATGGGTCACTGAAGAGTAAGTGACACAATCTGAGTCAGCGGCAGTGCGCCCCGAGGAGGCAGTGCGCCCTAGGCCGCTGCCTAGTTTGCCTAGCGGGAGCGCCGGCCCTGTTTAAGAATAGAAATCTACCGTTAATGTCACTTACACTTTCTTGATAAGTCCAAGGGACATTATTAGCTATAAGTATCGACACTCAACGTGACTTAGTTTGTAAATTGGTTGAATGGTAAACAAAAGGAAAGACTCTGTTGTTAAGATATTGTAATTTATCTGTTTTAAAGTGAGTTTCTTGGATGAATGCAACATTAGTTTTTACTCGTTTTAATTCACTTAATAAAATCCGCCTCTTCTCAGGATTATTTAATCCTTTCACATTAAGGGAAATGAGTTTTATATCCTCCATCTCTGGGAAAAAGAAAAAAAAAAACCCACACAACCCCCCCCCCCTATCCCAGATTAGTTCCCAGAGGAGTCTGGACTGATATTTCCCACTCCTGGTCCCTTCCACGGGAAGGAATTCTATCCTTTATACACACAGAACTTTGGGTGCCACTTGTGTGTCTACCTAAATGGGGGAGTAGCCGGAAGAGGCCAAGAGTCTCCCCCCCTCTCCCCTCCCCCTTATTTCTAAAATGATTATTATATTTTCAATACCTCTTTTCTTATGCAGTACTGCCCGTATTTTCTTTCCAATATGGTATTATTTTCTTTATTTACAATTTTACAACTTTCCTCCAGTTTTACCTTCCCTCTCCTGGAGAAAATTGTACTTAGCTATGATCATAGCTGCTGCCCCATTTACACTTTACTGTAGGCATGGCTTGTTTGTGTGTGATTCAATTTGTGTGTGATTCAATGATGGCTTTTTCTTCTACATTTATCAGCTACAAACTGCTATCTGGAACTTGATAAAAAAAAAAAAAAATATATAAAATGACTTGCATTAGCCAGGATTTGAACCTGGGACGTCCTAGTTGGTAAATCGTTGCCTTACCATAGGACCATCATACTAATGCATTTATATCTGGCATAAAACGTCCTCTTATCTTTTCTTACCATGATCTGCAAAGTGAAAAGACATTGTACTTAGCTATGACCATTTTGAGTACTTTGTTCACAAGTTAAAACCAGTTTTTTATCCTAGAAAACTACTTAGAACCCCCAAACATTATATATATTTTTTTAGCAAAGACTCTGGAGAATAAAATGTCGGTCATTGCAATATTTTTTGTCACGCGGTATTTGCGCAGCGTTCTTTAAAACGCCATTTTTTTGGAAAAATTTTGAAAAATCACATTTCACTGCATTTAAAAAATACTAAACAGTAAAGTTAGCCCATATTTTTTTGTATATTGTGAAAGATGATGTCACGCCGAGTAAATAGATACCCAACATGTTACGGTTTAAAATTGCGCCCCCCCGTGGGATGGCGACAAACTACGGTCAATAGAGATCTCAATATGTGACGCTTTAAATTTTTTTAACGGTTACCAGTTTAGAGATAGAGTGTAGCTCTATTTTTTAAATTATTGCCCACGCTCTGGCAATCGCGGCGATGCCTCACATGTGTTGTTTGAACAGGGATTTCATTCGCGGCTCGACTTCCGTATACGTTATTTTCTGTGCGCGAGCTAACGGTGACGGGGGGGCGGCTAAATTTTTTTTTTTCCCATTTATTTATGGTTTTTTTTTAACTTTATTACAGTTTAAAAAAAAAAAAAGAATCTGATCACTTTTATTGTTGTCACAAGCAATGTAAACATCCCTTGTGACACCAATATGTAGTGACAGGTACACTTTATGGAGGGATCGAGGGTCTAAAAGACCCTAGACCCCTCCACTACACTTTGGACGTAGATCTACCGACGTAGATCTACGTCCCTTTGCGGTAAGTGGTTAATTAAATTAATTGTCATTTTTGTACTTTCTTTGGTATTTTAATAAAAATATACATATTTTTTTTTAAATTAAATTAACCACTTAAGCCCGGAGGATTTGTCTGCTCAAAGACCAGGGCCTATTTTGCGATTCGGCACTGTGTGACTTTAATGGACAATTGCGCGGTCGTGCGATTTTTACTTTTTGCGCTATAAACAAAAAAAGAGCGACAATTTTGAAAAAATTTAAAAATCTAATTTTTTTTACATTTTAGGCCAATTTGTTTTCCGCTACATATTTTTGGTGAAAAATATCGCAATAAGCATATTTTGATAGGGTTTGCACAAAAGTTATTGCGTTTACTAACTACGGGAAAGATTTATGTCATTTTTATTGTTTTTTTTTTTAAACTATTATTATTATTATTATTATTCAGGATTTCTATAGTGCCAGCGGTTTACGTAGCGCTTTACAATATTAGAGGGAGACAATACATTTACAATACAAATACAGATCAGATGCGGTCCGGTCTGGATGAGGATGATCCATTCATTCCAGATGGTGCAATGGGTCACTGAAGAGTAAGTGACACAATCTGAGTCAGCGGCAGTGCGCCCCTAGGCGGCAGTGCGCCCTAGGCCGCTGCCTAGTTTGCCTAGCGGGAGCGCCGGCCCTGTTTAAGAATAGAAATCTACCGTTAATGTCACTTACACTTTCTTGATAAGTCCAAGGGACATTATTAGCTATAAGTATCGACACTCAACGTGACTTAGTTTGTAAATTGGTTGAATGGTAAACAAAAGGAAAGACTCTGTTGTTAAGATATTGTAATTTATCTGTTTTAAAGTGAGTTTCTTGGATGAATGCAACATTAGTTTTTACTCGTTTTAATTCACTTAATAAAATCCGCCTCTTCTCAGGAATATTTAATCCTTTCACATTAAGGGAAATGAGATTTATATCCTCCATCTCTGGGAAAAAGAAAAAAAAAACCCCACACAACCCCCCCCCCTCTTTACACTCTACAACCCCCTCCCCCCCCCCTATCCTAGATTAGTTCCCAGAGGAGTCTGGACTGATATTTCCCACTCCTGGTCCCTTCCACGGGAAGGAATTCTATCCTTTATACACACAGAACTTTGGGTGCCACTTGTGTGTCTACCTAAATGGGGGAGTAGCCGGAAGAGGCCAAGAGTCTCCCCCCCTCCCCCCTCCCCCTTATTTCTAAAATGATTATTATATTTTCATTACCTCTTTTCTTATGCAGTACTGCCCGTATTTTCTTTCCAATATGGTATTATTTTCTTTATTTACAATTTTACAACTTTCCTCCAGTTTTACATTCCCTCTCCTGGAGAAAATTGTACTTAGCTATGATCATAGCTGCTGCCCCATTTACACTTTACTGTAGGCATGGCTTGTTTGTGTGTGATTCAATTTGTGTGTGATTCAATGATGGCTTTTTCTTCTACATTTATCAGCTACAAACTGCTATCTGGAACTTGATAAAAAAAAAAAATATATATATAAAATGACTTGCATTAGCCAGGATTTGAACCTGGGACGTCCTAGTTGGTAAATCGTTGCCTTACCATAGGACCATCATACTAATGCGCTTATATCTGGTATAAAACGTCCTCTTATCTTTTCTTACCATGATCTGCAAAGTGAAAAGACATTGTACTTAGCTATGACCATTTTGAGTACTTTGTTCACAAGTTAAAACCAGTTTTATATCCTAGAAAACTACTTAGAACCCCCAAACATTATATATATTTTTTTAGCAAAGACTCTGGAGAATAAAATGTCGGTCATTGCAATATTTTTTGTCACGCGGTATTTGCGCAGCGTTCTTTAAAACGCCATTTTTTTGGAAAAATTTTGAAAAATCACATTTCACTGCATTTAAAAAATACTAAACAGTAAAGTTAGCCCATATTTTTTTGTATATTGTGAAAGATGATGTCACGCCGAGTAAATAGATACCCAACATGTTACAGTTTAAAATTGCGCCCCCCCGTGGGATGGCGACAAACTACGGTCAATAGAGATCTCAATATGTGACGCTTTAAATTTTTTTAACGGTTACCAGTTTAGAGATAGAGTGTAGCTCTATTTTTTAAATTATTGCCCACGCTCTGGCAATCGCGGCGATGCCTCACATGTGTTGTTTGAACAGGGATTTCATTCGCGGCTCGACTTCCGTATACGTTATTTTCTGTGCGCGAGCTAACGGTGACGGGGGGCGGCTAAATTTTTTTTTTTCCCATTTATTTATGGTTTTTTTTTAAACTTTATTACAGTTTAAAAAAAAAAAAGAATCTGAGCACTTTTATTGTTGTCACAAGCAATGTAAACATCCCTTGTGACACCAATATGTAGTGACAGGTACACTTTATGGAGGGATCGAGGGTCTAAAAGACCCTAGACCCCTCCACTACACTTTGGACGTAGATCTACCGACGTAGATCTACGTCCCTTTGCGGTAAGTGGTTAATTAAATTAATTGTCATTTTTGTTCTTTCTTTGGTATTTTAATAAAAATATACATATTTTTTTTTAAAATTAAATTAACCACTTAAGCCCGGAGGATTTGTCTGCTCAAAGACCAGGGCCTATTTTGCGATTCGGCACTGTGTGACTTTAATGGACAATTGCGCGGTCGTGCGATTTTTACTTTTTGCGCTATAAACAAAAAAAGAGCGACAATTTTGAAAAAATTTAAAAATCTAATTTTTTTTACATTTTAGGCCAATTTGTTTTCCGCTACATATTTTTGGTGAAAAATATCGCAATAAGCATATTTTGATAGGGTTTGCACAAAAGTTATTGCGTTTACTAACTACGGGAAAGATTTATGTCATTTTTATTGTTTTTTTTTTAAACTATTATTATTATTATTATTATTCAGGATTTCTATAGTGCCAGCGGTTTACGTAGCGCTTTACAATATTAGAGGGAGACAATACATTTACAATACAAATACAGATCAGATGCGGTCCGGTCTGGATGAGGATGATCCATTCATTCCAGATGGTGCAATGGGTCACTGAAGAGTAAGTGACACAATCTGAGTCAGCGGCAGTGCGCCCCGAGGAGGCAGTGCGCCCTAGGCCGCTGCCTAGTTTGCCTAGCGGGAGCGCCGGCCCTGTTTAAGAATAGAAATCTACCGTTAATGTCACTTACACTTTCTTGATAAGTCCAAGGGACATTATTAGCTATAAGTATCGACACTCAACGTGACTTAGTTTGTAAATTGGTTGAATGGTAAACAAAAGGAAAGACTCTGTTGTTAAGATATTGTAATTTATCTGTTTTAAAGTGAGTTTCTTGGATGAATGCAACATTAGTTTTTACTCGTTTTAATTCACTTAATAAAATCCGCCTCTTCTCAGGATTATTTAATCCTTTCACATTAAGGGAAATGAGTTTTATATCCTCCATCTCTGGGAAAAAGAAAAAAAAAAACCCACACAACCCCCCCCCCCTATCCCAGATTAGTTCCCAGAGGAGTCTGGACTGATATTTCCCACTCCTGGTCCCTTCCACGGGAAGGAATTCTATCCTTTATACACACAGAACTTTGGGTGCCACTTGTGTGTCTACCTAAATGGGGGAGTAGCCGGAAGAGGCCAAGAGTCTCCCCCCCTCTCCCCTCCCCCTTATTTCTAAAATGATTATTATATTTTCAATACCTCTTTTCTTATGCAGTACTGCCCGTATTTTCTTTCCAATATGGTATTATTTTCTTTATTTACAATTTTACAACTTTCCTCCAGTTTTACCTTCCCTCTCCTGGAGAAAATTGTACTTAGCTATGATCATAGCTGCTGCCCCATTTACACTTTACTGTAGGCATGGCTTGTTTGTGTGTGATTCAATTTGTGTGTGATTCAATGATGGCTTTTTCTTCTACATTTATCAGCTACAAACTGCTATCTGGAACTTGATAAAAAAAAAAAAATATATATAAAATGACTTGCATTAGCCAGGATTTGAACCTGGGACGTCCTAGTTGGTAAATCGTTGCCTTACCATAGGACCATCATACTAATGCATTTATATCTGGCATAAAACGTCCTCTTATCTTTTCTTACCATGATCTGCAAAGTGAAAAGACATTGTACTTAGCTATGACCATTTTGAGTACTTTGTTCACAAGTTAAAACCAGTTTTTTATCCTAGAAAACTACTTAGAACCCCCAAACATTATATATATTTTTTTAGCAAAGACTCTGGAGAATAAAATGTCGGTCATTGCAATATTTTTTGTCACGCGGTATTTGCGCAGCGTTCTTTAAAACGCCATTTTTTTGGAAAAATTTTGAAAAATCACATTTCACTGCATTTAAAAAATACTAAACAGTAAAGTTAGCCCATATTTTTTTGTATATTGTGAAAGATGATGTCACGCCGAGTAAATAGATACCCAACATGTTACGGTTTAAAATTGCGCCCCCCCGTGGGATGGCGACAAACTACGGTCAATAGAGATCTCAATATGTGACGCTTTAAATTTTTTTAACGGTTACCAGTTTAGAGATAGAGTGTAGCTCTATTTTTTAAATTATTGCCCACGCTCTGGCAATCGCGGCGATGCCTCACATGTGTTGTTTGAACAGGGATTTCATTCGCGGCTCGACTTCCGTATACGTTATTTTCTGTGCGCGAGCTAACGGTGACGGGGGGGCGGCTAAATTTTTTTTTTTCCCATTTATTTATGGTTTTTTTTTAACTTTATTACAGTTTAAAAAAAAAAAAAGAATCTGATCACTTTTATTGTTGTCACAAGCAATGTAAACATCCCTTGTGACACCAATATGTAGTGACAGGTACACTTTATGGAGGGATCGAGGGTCTAAAAGACCCTAGACCCCTCCACTACACTTTGGACGTAGATCTACCGACGTAGATCTACGTCCCTTTGCGGTAAGTGGTTAATTAAATTAATTGTCATTTTTGTACTTTCTTTGGTATTTTAATAAAAATATACATATTTTTTTTTAAATTAAATTAACCACTTAAGCCCGGAGGATTTGTCTGCTCAAAGACCAGGGCCTATTTTGCGATTCGGCACTGTGTGACTTTAATGGACAATTGCGCGGTCGTGCGATTTTTACTTTTTGCGCTATAAACAAAAAAAGAGCGACAATTTTGAAAAAATTTAAAAATCTAATTTTTTTTACATTTTAGGCCAATTTGTTTTCCGCTACATATTTTTGGTGAAAAATATCGCAATAAGCATATTTTGATAGGGTTTGCACAAAAGTTATTGCGTTTACTAACTACGGGAAAGATTTATGTCATTTTTATTGTTTTTTTTTTTAAACTATTATTATTATTATTATTATTCAGGATTTCTATAGTGCCAGCGGTTTACGTAGCGCTTTACAATATTAGAGGGAGACAATACATTTACAATACAAATACAGATCAGATGCGGTCCGGTCTGGATGAGGATGATCCATTCATTCCAGATGGTGCAATGGGTCACTGAAGAGTAAGTGACACAATCTGAGTCAGCGGCAGTGCGCCCCTAGGCGGCAGTGCGCCCTAGGCCGCTGCCTAGTTTGCCTAGCGGGAGCGCCGGCCCTGTTTAAGAATAGAAATCTACCGTTAATGTCACTTACACTTTCTTGATAAGTCCAAGGGACATTATTAGCTATAAGTATCGACACTCAACGTGACTTAGTTTGTAAATTGGTTGAATGGTAAACAAAAGGAAAGACTCTGTTGTTAAGATATTGTAATTTATCTGTTTTAAAGTGAGTTTCTTGGATGAATGCAACATTAGTTTTTACTCGTTTTAATTCACTTAATAAAATCCGCCTCTTCTCAGGAATATTTAATCCTTTCACATTAAGGGAAATGAGATTTATATCCTCCATCTCTGGGAAAAAGAAAAAAAAAACCCCACACAACCCCCCCCCCTCTTTACACTCTACAACCCCCTCCCCCCCCCCTATCCTAGATTAGTTCCCAGAGGAGTCTGGACTGATATTTCCCACTCCTGGACCCTTCCACGGGAAGGAATTCTATCCTTTATACACACAGAACTTTGGGTGCCACTTGTGTGTCTACCTAAATGGGGGAGTAGCCGGAAGAGGCCAAGAGTCTCCCCCCCTCCCCCCTCCCCCTTATTTCTAAAATGATTATTATATTTTCATTACCTCTTTTCTTATGCAGTACTGCCCGTATTTTCTTTCCAATATGGTATTATTTTCTTTATTTACAATTTTACAACTTTCCTCCAGTTTTACATTCCCTCTCCTGGAGAAAATTGTACTTAGCTATGATCATAGCTGCTGCCCCATTTACACTTTACTGTAGGCATGGCTTGTTTGTGTGTGATTCAATTTGTGTGTGATTCAATGATGGCTTTTTCTTCTACATTTATCAGCTACAAACTGCTATCTGGAACTTGATAAAAAAAAAAAATATATATATAAAATGACTTGCATTAGCCAGGATTTGAACCTGGGACGTCCTAGTTGGTAAATCGTTGCCTTACCATAGGACCATCATACTAATGCGCTTATATCTGGTATAAAACGTCCTCTTATCTTTTCTTACCATGATCTGCAAAGTGAAAAGACATTGTACTTAGCTATGACCATTTTGAGTACTTTGTTCACAAGTTAAAACCAGTTTTATATCCTAGAAAACTACTTAGAACCCCCAAACATTATATATATTTTTTTAGCAAAGACTCTGGAGAATAAAATGTCGGTCATTGCAATATTTTTTGTCACGCGGTATTTGCGCAGCGTTCTTTAAAACGCCATTTTTTTGGAAAAATTTTGAAAAATCACATTTCACTGCATTTAAAAAATACTAAACAGTAAAGTTAGCCCATATTTTTTTGTATATTGTGAAAGATGATGTCACGCCGAGTAAATAGATACCCAACATGTTACAGTTTAAAATTGCGCCCCCCCGTGGGATGGCGACAAACTACGGTCAATAGAGATCTCAATATGTGACGCTTTAAATTTTTTTAACGGTTACCAGTTTAGAGATAGAGTGTAGCTCTATTTTTTAAATTATTGCCCACGCTCTGGCAATCGCGGCGATGCCTCACATGTGTTGTTTGAACAGGGATTTCATTCGCGGCTCGACTTCCGTATACGTTATTTTCTGTGCGCGAGCTAACGGTGACGGGGGGCGGCTAAATTTTTTTTTTTCCCATTTATTTATGGTTTTTTTTTAAACTTTATTACAGTTTAAAAAAAAAAAAGAATCTGAGCACTTTTATTGTTGTCACAAGCAATGTAAACATCCCTTGTGACACCAATATGTAGTGACAGGTACACTTTATGGAGGGATCGAGGGTCTAAAAGACCCTAGACCCCTCCACTACACTTTGGACGTAGATCTACCGACGTAGATCTACGTCCCTTTGCGGTAAGTGGTTAATTAAATTAATTGTCATTTTTGTTCTTTCTTTGGTATTTTAATAAAAATATACATATTTTTTTTTAAAATTAAATTAACCACTTAAGCCCGGAGGATTTGTCTGCTCAAAGACCAGGGCCTATTTTGCGATTCGGCACTGTGTGACTTTAATGGACAATTGCGCGGTCGTGCGATTTTTACTTTTTGCGCTATAAACAAAAAAAGAGCGACAATTTTGAAAAAATTTAAAAATCTAATTTTTTTTACATTTTAGGCCAATTTGTTTTCCGCTACATATTTTTGGTGAAAAATATCGCAATAAGCATATTTTGATAGGGTTTGCACAAAAGTTATTGCGTTTACTAACTACGGGAAAGATTTATGTCATTTTTATTGTTTTTTTTTTAAACTATTATTATTATTATTATTATTCAGGATTTCTATAGTGCCAGCGGTTTACGTAGCGCTTTACAATATTAGAGGGAGACAATACATTTACAATACAAATACAGATCAGATGCGGTCCGGTCTGGATGAGGATGATCCATTCATTCCAGATGGTGCAATGGGTCACTGAAGAGTAAGTGACACAATCTGAGTCAGCGGCAGTGCGCCCCGAGGAGGCAGTGCGCCCTAGGCCGCTGCCTAGTTTGCCTAGCGGGAGCGCCGGCCCTGTTTAAGAATAGAAATCTACCGTTAATGTCACTTACACTTTCTTGATAAGTCCAAGGGACATTATTAGCTATAAGTATCGACACTCAACGTGACTTAGTTTGTAAATTGGTTGAATGGTAAACAAAAGGAAAGACTCTGTTGTTAAGATATTGTAATTTATCTGTTTTAAAGTGAGTTTCTTGGATGAATGCAACATTAGTTTTTACTCGTTTTAATTCACTTAATAAAATCCGCCTCTTCTCAGGATTATTTAATCCTTTCACATTAAGGGAAATGAGTTTTATATCCTCCATCTCTGGGAAAAAGAAAAAAAAAAACCCACACAACCCCCCCCCCCTATCCCAGATTAGTTCCCAGAGGAGTCTGGACTGATATTTCCCACTCCTGGTCCCTTCCACGGGAAGGAATTCTATCCTTTATACACACAGAACTTTGGGTGCCACTTGTGTGTCTACCTAAATGGGGGAGTAGCCGGAAGAGGCCAAGAGTCTCCCCCCCTCTCCCCTCCCCCTTATTTCTAAAATGATTATTATATTTTCAATACCTCTTTTCTTATGCAGTACTGCCCGTATTTTCTTTCCAATATGGTATTATTTTCTTTATTTACAATTTTACAACTTTCCTCCAGTTTTACCTTCCCTCTCCTGGAGAAAATTGTACTTAGCTATGATCATAGCTGCTGCCCCATTTACACTTTACTGTAGGCATGGCTTGTTTGTGTGTGATTCAATTTGTGTGTGATTCAATGATGGCTTTTTCTTCTACATTTATCAGCTACAAACTGCTATCTGGAACTTGATAAAAAAAAAAAAAAATATATAAAATGACTTGCATTAGCCAGGATTTGAACCTGGGACGTCCTAGTTGGTAAATCGTTGCCTTACCATAGGACCATCATACTAATGCATTTATATCTGGCATAAAACGTCCTCTTATCTTTTCTTACCATGATCTGCAAAGTGAAAAGACATTGTACTTAGCTATGACCATTTTGAGTACTTTGTTCACAAGTTAAAACCAGTTTTTTATCCTAGAAAACTACTTAGAACCCCCAAACATTATATATATTTTTTTAGCAAAGACTCTGGAGAATAAAATGTCGGTCATTGCAATATTTTTTGTCACGCGGTATTTGCGCAGCGTTCTTTAAAACGCCATTTTTTTGGAAAAATTTTGAAAAATCACATTTCACTGCATTTAAAAAATACTAAACAGTAAAGTTAGCCCATATTTTTTTGTATATTGTGAAAGATGATGTCACGCCGAGTAAATAGATACCCAACATGTTACGGTTTAAAATTGCGCCCCCCCGTGGGATGGCGACAAACTACGGTCAATAGAGATCTCAATATGTGACGCTTTAAATTTTTTTAACGGTTACCAGTTTAGAGATAGAGTGTAGCTCTATTTTTTAAATTATTGCCCACGCTCTGGCAATCGCGGCGATGCCTCACATGTGTTGTTTGAACAGGGATTTCATTCGCGGCTCGACTTCCGTATACGTTATTTTCTGTGCGCGAGCTAACGGTGACGGGGGGGCGGCTAAATTTTTTTTTTTCCCATTTATTTATGGTTTTTTTTTAACTTTATTACAGTTTAAAAAAAAAAAAAGAATCTGATCACTTTTATTGTTGTCACAAGCAATGTAAACATCCCTTGTGACACCAATATGTAGTGACAGGTACACTTTATGGAGGGATCGAGGGTCTAAAAGACCCTAGACCCCTCCACTACACTTTGGACGTAGATCTACCGACGTAGATCTACGTCCCTTTGCGGTAAGTGGTTAATTAAATTAATTGTCATTTTTGTACTTTCTTTGGTATTTTAATAAAAATATACATATTTTTTTTTAAATTAAATTAACCACTTAAGCCCGGAGGATTTGTCTGCTCAAAGACCAGGGCCTATTTTGCGATTCGGCACTGTGTGACTTTAATGGACAATTGCGCGGTCGTGCGATTTTTACTTTTTGCGCTATAAACAAAAAAAGAGCGACAATTTTGAAAAAATTTAAAAATCTAATTTTTTTTACATTTTAGGCCAATTTGTTTTCCGCTACATATTTTTGGTGAAAAATATCGCAATAAGCATATTTTGATAGGGTTTGCACAAAAGTTATTGCGTTTACTAACTACGGGAAAGATTTATGTCATTTTTATTGTTTTTTTTTTTAAACTATTATTATTATTATTATTATTCAGGATTTCTATAGTGCCAGCGGTTTACGTAGCGCTTTACAATATTAGAGGGAGACAATACATTTACAATACAAATACAGATCAGATGCGGTCCGGTCTGGATGAGGATGATCCATTCATTCCAGATGGTGCAATGGGTCACTGAAGAGTAAGTGACACAATCTGAGTCAGCGGCAGTGCGCCCCTAGGCGGCAGTGCGCCCTAGGCCGCTGCCTAGTTTGCCTAGCGGGAGCGCCGGCCCTGTTTAAGAATAGAAATCTACCGTTAATGTCACTTACACTTTCTTGATAAGTCCAAGGGACATTATTAGCTATAAGTATCGACACTCAACGTGACTTAGTTTGTAAATTGGTTGAATGGTAAACAAAAGGAAAGACTCTGTTGTTAAGATATTGTAATTTATCTGTTTTAAAGTGAGTTTCTTGGATGAATGCAACATTAGTTTTTACTCGTTTTAATTCACTTAATAAAATCCGCCTCTTCTCAGGAATATTTAATCCTTTCACATTAAGGGAAATGAGATTTATATCCTCCATCTCTGGGAAAAAGAAAAAAAAAACCCCACACAACCCCCCCCCCTCTTTACACTCTACAACCCCCTCCCCCCCCCCTATCCTAGATTAGTTCCCAGAGGAGTCTGGACTGATATTTCCCACTCCTGGTCCCTTCCACGGGAAGGAATTCTATCCTTTATACACACGGAACTTTGGGTGCCACTTGTGTGTCTACCTAAATGGGGGAGTAGCCGGAAGAGGCCAAGAGTCTCCCCCCCTCCCCCCTCCCCCTTATTTCTAAAATGATTATTATATTTTCAATACCTCTTTTCTTATGCAGTACTGCCCGTATTTTCTTTCCAATATGGTATTATTTTCTTTATTTACAATTTTACAACTTTCCTCCAGTTTTACCTTCCCTCTCCTGGAGAAAATTGTACTTAGCTATGATCATAGCTGCTGCCCCATTTACACTTTACTGTAGGCATGGCTTGTTTGTGTGTGATTCAATTTGTGTGTGATTCAATGATGGCTTTTTCTTCTACATTTATCAGCTACAAACTGCTATCTGGAACTTGATAAAAAAAAAAAAAATATATATAAAATGACTTGCATTAGCCAGGATTTGAACCTGGGACGTCCTAGTTGGTAAATCGTTGCCTTACCATAGGACCATCATACTAATGCACTTATATCTGGTATAAAACGTCCTCTTATCTTTTCTTACCATGATCTGCAAAGTGAAAAGACATTGTACTTAGCTATGACCATTTTGAGTACTTTGTTTACAAGTTAAAACCAGTTTTATATCCTAGAAAACTACTTAGAACCCCCAAACATTATATATATTTTTTTAGCAAAGACTCTGGAGAATAAAATGTCGGTCATTGCAATATTTTTTGTCACGCGGTATTTGCGCAGCGTTCTTTAAAACGCCATTTTTTTGGAAAAATTTTGAAAAATCACATTTCACTGCATTTAAAAAATACTAAACAGTAAAGTTAGCCCATATTTTTTTGTATATTGTGAAAGATGATGTCACGCCGAGTAAATAGATACCCAACATGTTACAGTTTAAAATTGCGCCCCCCCGTGGGATGGCGACAAACTACGGTCAATAGAGATCTCAATATGTGACGCTTTAAATTTTTTTAACGGTTACCAGTTTAGAGATAGAGTGTAGCTCTATTTTTTAAATTATTGCCCACGCTCTGGCAATCGCGGCGATGCCTCACATGTGTTGTTTGAACAGGGATTTCATTCGCGGCTCGACTTCCGTATACGTTATTTTCTGTGCGCGAGCTAACGGTGACGGGGGGCGGCTAAATTTTTTTTTTTCCCATTTATTTATGGTTTTTTTTTAAACTTTATTACAGTTTAAAAAAAAAAAAGAATCTGAGCACTTTTATTGTTGTCACAAGCAATGTAAACATCCCTTGTGACACCAATATGTAGTGACAGGTACACTTTATGGAGGGATCGAGGGTCTAAAAGACCCTAGACCCCTCCACTACACTTTGGACGTAGATCTACCGACGTAGATCTACGTCCCTTTGCGGTAAGTGGTTAATTAAATTAATTGTCATTTTTGTTCTTTCTTTGGTATTTTAATAAAAATATACATATTTTTTTTTAAAATTAAATTAACCACTTAAGCCCGGAAGATTTGTCTGCTCAAAGACCAGGGCCTATTTTGCGATTCGGCACTGTGTGACTTTAATGGACAATTGCGCGGTCGTGCGATTTTTACTTTTTGCGCTATAAACAAAAAAAGAGCGACAATTTTGAAAAAATTTAAAAATCTAATTTTTTTTACATTTTAGGCCAATTTGTTTTCCGCTACATATTTTTGGTGAAAAATATCGCAATAAGCATATTTTGATAGGGTTTGCACAAAAGTTATTGCGTTTACTAACTACGGGAAAGATTTATGTCATTTTTATTGTTTTTTTTTTAAACTATTATTATTATTATTATTATTCAGGATTTCTATAGTGCCAGCGGTTTACGTAGCGCTTTACAATATTAGAGGGAGACAATACATTTACAATACAAATACAGATCAGATGCGGTCCGGTCTGGATGAGGATGATCCATTCATTCCAGATGGTGCAATGGGTCACTGAAGAGTAAGTGACACAATCTGAGTCAGCGGCAGTGCGCCCCGAGGAGGCAGTGCGCCCTAGGCCGCTGCCTAGTTTGCCTAGCGGGAGCGCCGGCCCTGTTTAAGAATAGAAATCTACCGTTAATGTCACTTACACTTTCTTGATAAGTCCAAGGGACATTATTAGCTATAAGTATCGACACTCAACGTGACTTAGTTTGTAAATTGGTTGAATGGTAAACAAAAGGAAAGACTCTGTTGTTAAGATATTGTAATTTATCTGTTTTAAAGTGAGTTTCTTGGATGAATGCAACATTAGTTTTTACTCGTTTTAATTCACTTAATAAAATCCGCCTCTTCTCAGGAATATTTAATCCTTTCACATTAAGGGAAATGAGTTTTATATCCTCCATCTCTGGGAAAAAGAAAAAAAAAACCCCACACAACCCCCCCCCCCCTATCCCAGATTAGTTCCCAGAGGAGTCTGGACTGATATTTCCCACTCCTGGTCCCTTCCACGGGAAGGAATTCTATCCTTTATACACACAGAACTTTGGGTGCCACTTGTGTGTCTACCTAAATGGGGGAGTAGCCGGAAGAGGCCAAGAGTCTCCCCCCCTCTCCCCTCCCCCTTATTTCTAAAATGATTATTATATTTTCAATACCTCTTTTCTTATGCAGTACCGCCCGTATTTTCTTTCCAATATGGTATTATTTTCTTTATTTACAATTTTACAACTTTCCTCCAGTTTTACCTTCCCTCTCCTGGAGAAAATTGTACTTAGCTATGATCATAGCTGCTGCCCCATTTACACTTTACTGTAGGCATGGCTTGTTTGTGTGTGATTCAATTTGTGTGTGATTCAATGATGGCTTTTTCTTCTACATTTATCAGCTACAAACTGCTATCTGGAACTTGATAAAAAAAAAAAAAAATATATAAAATGACTTGCATTAGCCAGGATTTGAACCTGGGACGTCCTAGTTGGTAAATCGTTGCCTTACCATAGGACCATCATACTAATGCATTTATATCTGGCATAAAACGTCCTCTTATCTTTTCTTACCATGATCTGCAAAGTGAAAAGACATTGTACTTAGCTATGACCATTTTGAGTACTTTGTTCACAAGTTAAAACCAGTTTTTTATCCTAGAAAACTACTTAGAACCCCCAAACATTATATATATTTTTTTAGCAAAGACTCTGGAGAATAAAATGTCGGTCATTGCAATATTTTTTGTCACGCGGTATTTGCGCAGCGTTCTTTAAAACGCCATTTTTTTGGAAAAATTTTGAAAAATCACATTTCACTGCATTTAAAAAATACTAAACAGTAAAGTTAGCCCATATTTTTTTGTATATTGTGAAAGATGATGTCACGCCGAGTAAATAGATACCCAACATGTTACGGTTTAAAATTGCGCCCCCCCGTGGGATGGCGACAAACTACGGTCAATAGAGATCTCAATATGTGACGCTTTAAATTTTTTTAACGGTTACCAGTTTAGAGATAGAGTGTAGCTCTATTTTTTAAATTATTGCCCACGCTCTGGCAATCGCGGCGATGCCTCACATGTGTTGTTTGAACAGGGATTTCATTCGCGGCTCGACTTCCGTATACGTTATTTTCTGTGCGCGAGCTAACGGTGACGGGGGGGCGGCTAAATTTTTTTTTTTCCCATTTATTTATGGTTTTTTTTTAACTTTATTACAGTTTAAAAAAAAAAAAAGAATCTGATCACTTTTATTGTTGTCACAAGCAATGTAAACATCCCTTGTGACACCAATATGTAGTGACAGGTACACTTTATGGAGGGATCGAGGGTCTAAAAGACCCTAGACCCCTCCACTACACTTTGGACGTAGATCTACCGACGTAGATCTACGTCCCTTTGCGGTAAGTGGTTAATTAAATTAATTGTCATTTTTGTTCTTTCTTTGGTATTTCAATAAAAATATACATATTTTTTTTTTAAATTAAATTAACCACTTAAGCCCGGAGGATTTGTCTGCTCAAAGACCAGGGCCTATTTTTCGATTCGGCACTGTGTGACTTTAATGGACAATTGCGCGGTCGTGCGATTTTTACTTTTTGCGCTATAAACAAAAAAAGAGCGACAATTTTGAAAAAATTTAAAAATCTAATTTTTTTTACATTTTAGGCCAATTTGTTTTCCGCTACATATTTTTGGTGAAAAATATCGCAATAAGCATATTTTGATAGGGTTTGCACAAAAGTTATTGCGTTTACTAACTACGGGAAAGATTTATGTCATTTTTATTGTTTTTTTTTTTAAACTATTATTATTATTATTATTATTCAGGATTTCTATAGTGCCAGCGGTTTACGTAGCGCTTTACAATATTAGAGGGAGACAATACATTTACAATACAAATACAGATCAGATGCGGTCCGGTCTGGATGAGGATGATCCATTCATTCCAGATGGTGCAATGGGTCACTGAAGAGTAAGTGACACAATCTGAGTCAGCGGCAGTGCGCCCCTAGGAGGCAGTGCGCCCTAGGCCGCTGCCTAGTTTGCCTAGCGGGAGCGCCGGCCCTGTTTAAGAATAGAAATCTACCGTTAATGTCACTTACACTTTCTTGATAAGTCCAAGGGACATTATTAGCTATAAGTATCGACACTCAACGTGACTTAGTTTGTAAATTGGTTGAATGGTAAACAAAAGGAAAGACTCTGTTGTTAAGATATTGTAATTTATCTGTTTTAAAGTGAGTTTCTTGGATGAATGCAACATTAGTTTTTACTCGTTTTAATTCACTTAATAAAATCCGCCTCTTCTCAGGAATATTTAATCCTTTCACATTAAGGGAAATGAGTTTTATATCCTCCATCTCTGGGAAAAAGAAAAAAAAAACCCCACACAACCCCCCCCCCCTCTTTACACTCTACAACCCCCTCCCCCCCCCTATCCCAGATTAGTTCCCAGAGGAGTCTGGACTGATATTTCCCACTCCTGGTCCCTTCCACGGGAAGGAATTCTATCCTTTATACACACGGAACTTTGGGTGCCACTTGTGTGTCTACCTAAATGGGGGAGTAGCCGGAAGAGGCCAAGAGTCTCCCCCCCTCCCCCCTCCCCCTTATTTCTAAAATGATTATTATATTTTCATTACCTCTTTTCTTATGCAGTACTGCCCGTATTTTCTTTCCAATATGGTATTATTTTCTTTATTTACAATTTTACAACTTTCCTCCAGTTTTACCTTCCCTCTCCTGGAGAAAATTGTACTTAGCTATGATCATAGCTGCTGCCCCATTTACACTTTACTGTAGGCATGGCTTGTTTGTGTGTGATTCAATTTGTGTGTGATTCAATGATGGCTTTTTCTTCTACATTTATCAGCTACAAACTGCTATCTGGAACTTGATAAAAAAAAAAAAATATATATATAAAATGACTTGCATTAGCCAGGATTTGAACCTGGGACGTCCTAGTTGGTAAATCGTTGCCTTACCATAGGACCATCATACTAATGCGCTTATATCTGGTATAAAACGTTCTCTTATCTTTTCTTACCATGATCTGCAAAGTGAAAAGACATTGTACTTAGCTATGACCATTTTGAGTACTTTGTTCACAAGTTAAAACCAGTTTTATATCCTAGAAAACTACTTAGAACCCCCAAACATTATATATATTTTTTTAGCAAAGACTCTGGAGAATAAAATGTCGGTCATTGCAATATTTTTTGTCACGCGGTATTTGCGCAGCGTTCTTTAAAACGCCATTTTTTTGGAAAAATTTTGAAAAATCACATTTCACTGCATTTAAAAAATACTAAACAGTAAAGTTAGCCCATATTTTTTTGTATATTGTGAAAGATGATGTCACGCCGAGTAAATAGATACCCAACATGTTACAGTTTAAAATTGCGCCCCCCCGTGGGATGGCGACAAACTACGGTCAATAGAGATCTCAATATGTGACGCTTTAAATTTTTTTAACGGTTACCAGTTTAGAGATAGAGTGTAGCTCTATTTTTTAAATTATTGCCCACGCTCTGGCAATCGCGGCGATGCCTCACATGTGTTGTTTGAACAGGGATTTCATTCGCGGCTCGACTTCCGTATACGTTATTTTCTGTGCGCGAGCTAACGGTGACGGGGGGCGGCTAAATTTTTTTTTTTCCCATTTATTTATGGTTTTTTTTTAAACTTTATTACAGTTTAAAAAAAAAAAAGAATCTGAGCACTTTTATTGTTGTCACAAGCAATGTAAACATCCCTTGTGACACCAATATGTAGTGACAGGTACACTTTATGGAGGGATCGAGGGTCTAAAAGACCCTAGACCCCTCCACTACACTTTGGACGTAGATCTACCGACGTAGATCTACGTCCCTTTGCGGTAAGTGGTTAATTAAATTAATTGTCATTTTTGTTCTTTCTTTGGTATTTTAATAAAAATATACATATTTTTTTTTAAAATTAAATTAACCACTTAAGCCCGGAGGATTTGTCTGCTCAAAGACCAGGGCCTATTTTGCGATTCGGCACTGTGTGACTTTAATGGACAATTGCGCGGTCGTGCGATTTTTACTTTTTGCGCTATAAACAAAAAAAGAGCGACAATTTTGAAAAAATTTAAAAATCTAATTTTTTTTACATTTTAGGCCAATTTGTTTTCCGCTACATATTTTTGGTGAAAAATATCGCAATAAGCATATTTTGATAGGGTTTGCACAAAAGTTATTGCGTTTACTAACTACGGGAAAGATTTATGTCATTTTTATTGTTTTTTTTTTAAACTATTATTATTATTATTATTATTCAGGATTTCTATAGTGCCAGCGGTTTACGTAGCGCTTTACAATATTAGAGGGAGACAATACATTTACAATACAAATACAGATCAGATGCGGTCCGGTCTGGATGAGGATGATCCATTCATTCCAGATGGTGCAATGGGTCACTGAAGAGTAAGTGACACAATCTGAGTCAGCGGCAGTGCGCCCCGAGGAGGCAGTGCGCCCTAGGCCGCTGCCTAGTTTGCCTAGCGGGAGCGCCGGCCCTGTTTAAGAATAGAAATCTACCGTTAATGTCACTTACACTTTCTTGATAAGTCCAAGGGACATTATTAGCTATAAGTATCGACACTCAACGTGACTTAGTTTGTAAATTGGTTGAATGGTAAACAAAAGGAAAGACTCTGTTGTTAAGATATTGTAATTTATCTGTTTTAAAGTGAGTTTCTTGGATGAATGCAACATTAGTTTTTACTCGTTTTAATTCACTTAATAAAATCCGCCTCTTCTCAGGATTATTTAATCCTTTCACATTAAGGGAAATGAGTTTTATATCCTCCATCTCTGGGAAAAAGAAAAAAAAAAACCCACACAACCCCCCCCCCCCCTATCCCAGATTAGTTCCCAGAGGAGTCTGGACTGATATTTCCCACTCCTGGTCCCTTCCACGGGAAGGAATTCTATCCTTTATACACACAGAACTTTGGGTGCCACTTGTGTGTCTACCTAAATGGGGGAGTAGCCGGAAGAGGCCAAGAGTCTCCCCCCCTCTCCCCTCCCCCTTATTTCTAAAATGATTATTATATTTTCAATACCTCTTTTCTTATGCAGTACTGCCCGTATTTTCTTTCCAATATGGTATTATTTTCTTTATTTACAATTTTACAACTTTCCTCCAGTTTTACCTTCCCTCTCCTGGAGAAAATTGTACTTAGCTATGATCATAGCTGCTGCCCCATTTACACTTTACTGTAGGCATGGCTTGTTTGTGTGTGATTCAATTTGTGTGTGATTCAATGATGGCTTTTTCTTCTACATTTATCAGCTACAAACTGCTATCTGGAACTTGATAAAAAAAAAAAAAAATATATAAAATGACTTGCATTAGCCAGGATTTGAACCTGGGACGTCCTAGTTGGTAAATCGTTGCCTTACCATAGGACCATCATACTAATGCATTTATATCTGGCATAAAACGTCCTCTTATCTTTTCTTACCATGATCTGCAAAGTGAAAAGACATTGTACTTAGCTATGACCATTTTGAGTACTTTGTTCACAAGTTAAAACCAGTTTTTTATCCTAGAAAACTACTTAGAACCCCCAAACATTATATATATTTTTTTAGCAAAGACTCTGGAGAATAAAATGTCGGTCATTGCAATATTTTTTGTCACGCGGTATTTGCGCAGCGTTCTTTAAAACGCCATTTTTTTGGAAAAATTTTGAAAAATCACATTTCACTGCATTTAAAAAATACTAAACAGTAAAGTTAGCCCATATTTTTTTGTATATTGTGAAAGATGATGTCACGCCGAGTAAATAGATACCCAACATGTTACGGTTTAAAATTGCGCCCCCCCGTGGGATGGCGACAAACTACGGTCAATAGAGATCTCAATATGTGACGCTTTAAATTTTTTTAACGGTTACCAGTTTAGAGATAGAGTGTAGCTCTATTTTTTAAATTATTGCCCACGCTCTGGCAATCGCGGCGATGCCTCACATGTGTTGTTTGAACAGGGATTTCATTCGCGGCTCGACTTCCGTATACGTTATTTTCTGTGCGCGAGCTAACGGTGACGGGGGGGCGGCTAAATTTTTTTTTTTCCCATTTATTTATGGTTTTTTTTTAACTTTATTACAGTTTAAAAAAAAAAAAAGAATCTGATCACTTTTATTGTTGTCACAAGCAATGTAAACATCCCTTGTGACACCAATATGTAGTGACAGGTACACTTTATGGAGGGATCGAGGGTCTAAAAGACCCTAGACCCCTCCACTACACTTTGGACGTAGATCTACCGACGTAGATCTACGTCCCTTTGCGGTAAGTGGTTAATTAAATTAATTGTCATTTTTGTTCTTTCTTTGGTATTTCAATAAAAATATACATATTTTTTTTTTAAATTAAATTAACCACTTAAGCCCGGAGGATTTGTCTGCTCAAAGACCAGGGCCTATTTTTCGATTCGGCACTGTGTGACTTTAATGGACAATTGCGCGGTCGTGCGATTTTTACTTTTTGCGCTATAAACAAAAAAAGAGCGACAATTTTGAAAAAATTTAAAAATCTAATTTTTTTTACATTTTAGGCCAATTTGTTTTCCGCTACATATTTTTGGTGAAAAATATCGCAATAAGCATATTTTGATAGGGTTTGCACAAAAGTTATTGCGTTTACTAACTACGGGAAAGATTTATGTCATTTTTATTGTTTTTTTTTTTAAACTATTATTATTATTATTATTATTCAGGATTTCTATAGTGCCAGCGGTTTACGTAGCGCTTTACAATATTAGAGGGAGACAATACATTTACAATACAAATACAGATCAGATGCGGTCCGGTCTGGATGAGGATGATCCATTCATTCCAGATGGTGCAATGGGTCACTGAAGAGTAAGTGACACAATCTGAGTCAGCGGCAGTGCGCCCCTAGGAGGCAGTGCGCCCTAGGCCGCTGCCTAGTTTGCCTAGCGGGAGCGCCGGCCCTGTTTAAGAATAGAAATCTACCGTTAATGTCACTTACACTTTCTTGATAAGTCCAAGGGACATTATTAGCTATAAGTATCGACACTCAACGTGACTTAGTTTGTAAATTGGTTGAATGGTAAACAAAAGGAAAGACTCTGTTGTTAAGATATTGTAATTTATCTGTTTTAAAGTGAGTTTCTTGGATGAATGCAACATTAGTTTTTACTCGTTTTAATTCACTTAATAAAATCCGCCTCTTCTCAGGAATATTTAATCCTTTCACATTAAGGGAAATGAGTTTTATATCCTCCATCTCTGGGAAAAAGAAAAAAAAAACCCCACACAACCCCCCCCCCCCTCTTTACACTCTACAACCCCCTCCCCCCCCCTATCCCAGATTAGTTCCCAGAGGAGTCTGGACTGATATTTCCCACTCCTGGTCCCTTCCACGGGAAGGAATTCTATCCTTTATACACACGGAACTTTGGGTGCCACTTGTGTGTCTACCTAAATGGGGGAGTAGCCGGAAGAGGCCAAGAGTCTCCCCCCCTCCCCCCTCCCCCTTATTTCTAAAATGATTATTATATTTTCATTACCTCTTTTCTTATGCAGTACTGCCCGTATTTTCTTTCCAATATGGTATTATTTTCTTTATTTACAATTTTACAACTTTCCTCCAGTTTTACCTTCCCTCTCCTGGAGAAAATTGTACTTAGCTATGATCATAGCTGCTGCCCCATTTACACTTTACTGTAGGCATGGCTTGTTTGTGTGTGATTCAATTTGTGTGTGATTCAATGATGGCTTTTTCTTCTACATTTATCAGCTACAAACTGCTATCTGGAACTTGATAAAAAAAAAAAAATATATATATAAAGTGACTTGCATTAGCCAGGATTTGAACCTGGGACGTCCTAGTTGGTAAATCGTTGCCTTACCATAGGACCATCATACTAATGCGCTTATATCTGGTATAAAACGTCCTCTTATCTTTTCTTACCATGATCTGCAAAGTGAAAAGACATTGTACTTAGCTATGACCATTTTGAGTACTTTGTTCACAAGTTAAAACCAGTTTTATATCCTAGAAAACTACTTAGAACCCCCAAACATTATATATATTTTTTTAGCAAAGACTCTGGAGAATAAAATGTCGGTCATTGCAATATTTTTTGTCACGCGGTATTTGCGCAGCGTTCTTTAAAACGCCATTTTTTTGGAAAAATTTTGAAAAATCACATTTCACTGCATTTAAAAAATACTAAACAGTAAAGTTAGCCCATATTTTTTTGTATATTGTGAAAGATGATGTCACGCCGAGTAAATAGATACCCAACATGTTACGGTTTAAAATTGCGCCCCCCCGTGGGATGGCGACAAACTACGGTCAATAGAGATCTCAATATGTGACGCTTTAAATTTTTTTAACGGTTACCAGTTTAGAGATAGAGTGTAGCTCTATTTTTTAAATTATTGCCCACGCTCTGGCAATCGCGGCGATGCCTCACATGTGTTGTTTGAACAGGGATTTCATTCGCGGCTCGACTTCCGTATACGTTATTTTCTGTGCGCGAGCTAACGGTGACGGGGGGGCGGCTAAATTTTTTTTTTTCCCATTTATTTATGGTTTTTTTTTAACTTTATTACAGTTTAAAAAAAAAAAAAGAATCTGATCACTTTTATTGTTGTCACAAGCAATGTAAACATCCCTTGTGACACCAATATGTAGTGACAGGTACACTTTATGGAGGGATCGAGGGTCTAAAAGACCCTAGACCCCTCCACTACACTTTGGACGTAGATCTACCGACGTAGATCTACGTCCCTTTGCGGTAAGTGGTTAATTAAATTAATTGTCATTTTTGTTCTTTCTTTGGTATTTCAATAAAAATATACATATTTTTTTTTTAAATTAAATTAACCACTTAAGCCCGGAGGATTTGTCTGCTCAAAGACCAGGGCCTATTTTTCGATTCGGCACTGTGTGACTTTAATGGACAATTGCGCGGTCGTGCGATTTTTACTTTTTGCGCTATAAACAAAAAAAGAGCGACAATTTTGAAAAAATTTAAAAATCTAATTTTTTTTACATTTTAGGCCAATTTGTTTTCCGCTACATATTTTTGGTGAAAAATATCGCAATAAGCATATTTTGATAGGGTTTGCACAAAAGTTATTGCGTTTACTAACTACGGGAAAGATTTATGTCATTTTTATTGTTTTTTTTTTTAAACTATTATTATTATTATTATTATTCAGGATTTCTATAGTGCCAGCGGTTTACGTAGCGCTTTACAATATTAGAGGGAGACAATACATTTACAATACAAATACAGATCAGATGCGGTCCGGTCTGGATGAGGATGATCCATTCATTCCAGATGGTGCAATGGGTCACTGAAGAGTAAGTGACACAATCTGAGTCAGCGGCAGTGCGCCCCTAGGAGGCAGTGCGCCCTAGGCCGCTGCCTAGTTTGCCTAGCGGGAGCGCCGGCCCTGTTTAAGAATAGAAATCTACCGTTAATGTCACTTACACTTTCTTGATAAGTCCAAGGGACATTATTAGCTATAAGTATCGACACTCAACGTGACTTAGTTTGTAAATTGGTTGAATGGTAAACAAAAGGAAAGACTCTGTTGTTAAGATATTGTAATTTATCTGTTTTAAAGTGAGTTTCTTGGATGAATGCAACATTAGTTTTTACTCGTTTTAATTCACTTAATAAAATCCGCCTCTTCTCAGGAATATTTAATCCTTTCACATTAAGGGAAATGAGTTTTATATCCTCCATCTCTGGGAAAAAGAAAAAAAAAACCCCACACAACCCCCCCCCCTCTTTACACTCTACAACCCCCTCCCCCCCCCTATCCCAGATTAGTTCCCAGAGGAGTCTGGACTGATATTTCCCACTCCTGGTCCCTTCCACGGGAAGGAATTCTATCCTTTATACACACGGAACTTTGGGTGCCACTTGTGTGTCTACCTAAATGGGGGAGTAGCCGGAAGAGGCCAAGAGTCTCCCCCCCTCCCCCCTCCCCCTTATTTCTAAAATGATTATTATATTTTCATTACCTCTTTTCTTATGCAGTACTGCCCGTATTTTCTTTCCAATATGGTATTATTTTCTTTATTTACAATTTTACAACTTTCCTCCAGTTTTACCTTCCCTCTCCTGGAGAAAATTGTACTTAGCTATGATCATAGCTGCTGCCCCATTTACACTTTACTGTAGGCATGGCTTGTTTGTGTGTGATTCAATTTGTGTGTGATTCAATGATGGCTTTTTCTTCTACATTTATCAGCTACAAACTGCTATCTGGAACTTGATAAAAAAAAAAAAATATATATATAAAATGACTTGCATTAGCCAGGATTTGAACCTGGGACGTCCTAGTTGGTAAATCGTTGCCTTACCATAGGACCATCATACTAATGCGCTTATATCTGGTATAAAACGTCCTCTTATCTTTTCTTACCATGATCTGCAAAGTGAAAAGACATTGTACTTAGCTATGACCATTTTGAGTACTTTGTTCACAAGTTAAAACCAGTTTTATATCCTAGAAAACTACTTAGAACCCCCAAACATTATATATATTTTTTTAGCAAAGACTCTGGAGAATAAAATGTCGGTCATTGCAATATTTTTTGTCACGCGGTATTTGCGCAGCGTTCTTTAAAACGCCATTTTTTTGGAAAAATTTTGAAAAATCACATTTCACTGCATTTAAAAAATACTAAACAGTAAAGTTAGCCCATATTTTTTTGTATATTGTGAAAGATGATGTCACGCCGAGTAAATAGATACCCAACATGTTACAGTTTAAAATTGCGCCCCCCCGTGGGATGGCGACAAACTACGGTCAATAGAGATCTCAATATGTGACGCTTTAAATTTTTTTAACGGTTACCAGTTTAGAGATAGAGTGTAGCTCTATTTTTTAAATTATTGCCCACGCTCTGGCAATCGCGGCGATGCCTCACATGTGTTGTTTGAACAGGGATTTCATTCGCGGCTCGACTTCCGTATACGTTATTTTCTGTGCGCGAGCTAACGGTGACGGGGGGCGGCTAAATTTTTTTTTTCCCATTTATTTATGGTTTTTTTTTAAACTTTATTACAGTTTAAAAAAAAAAAAGAATCTGAGCACTTTTATTGTTGTCACAAGCAATGTAAACATCCCTTGTGACACCAATATGTAGTGACAGGTACACTTTATGGAGGGATCGAGGGTCTAAAAGACCCTAGACCCCTCCACTACACTTTGGACGTAGATCTACCGACGTAGATCTACGTCCCTTTGCGGTAAGTGGTTAATTAAATTAATTGTCATTTTTGTTCTTTCTTTGGTATTTTAATAAAAATATACATATTTTTTTTTAAAATTAAATTAACCACTTAAGCCCGGAGGATTTGTCTGCTCAAAGACCAGGGCCTATTTTGCGATTCGGCACTGTGTGACTTTAATGGACAATTGCGCGGTCGTGCGATTTTTACTTTTTGCGCTATAAACAAAAAAAGAGCGACAATTTTGAAAAAATTTAAAAATCTAATTTTTTTTACATTTTAGGCCAATTTGTTTTCCGCTACATATTTTTGGTGAAAAATATCGCAATAAGCATATTTTGATAGGGTTTGCACAAAAGTTATTGCGTTTACTAACTACGGGAAAGATTTATGTCATTTTTATTGTTTTTTTTTTAAACTATTATTATTATTATTATTATTCAGGATTTCTATAGTGCCAGCGGTTTACGTAGCGCTTTACAATATTAGAGGGAGACAATACATTTACAATACAAATACAGATCAGATGCGGTCCGGTCTGGATGAGGATGATCCATTCATTCCAGATGGTGCAATGGGTCACTGAAGAGTGAAGCCCCGTACACACGTACCGATGGTCGGCTTACAAATGTTCCTCTTTTCTCCCCGGGATGTCGGTGTCTGCTGAAAAGTGCAAAGACAGCACAAGGACAGCACAAGAATTTTGTCCGCCGACTGCAGAAGTGATGTCATGTAATGGTTAACTTTCCCTGTGTTTTCTATTTTCTGAGCATGCCCAGTCTTGCAAATCTGCGGTCTGTCGGCCGAATTGTGTACTGACAGGCGAACAATCGTCCGTTCTGGTGTCGGCATACAAATATTTTCATGTTTGCACGAAAGACTTTTGTCCGCGGATTGTGCGCAGACATCTGTCGGAGGCACCATACTAACACGCGTACAATCGGCAGATCCTTCGTCCACCGACGTTTGTATGCCGACGATCGGTACGTGTGTACGGGCCTTAAGTGACACAATCTGAGTCAGCGGCAGTGCGCCCCGAGGAGGCAGTGCGCCCTAGGCCGCTGCCTAGTTTGCCTAGCGGGAGCGCCGGCCCTGTTTAAGAATAGAAATCTACCGTTAATGTCACTTACACTTTCTTGATAAGTCCAAGGGACATTATTAGCTATAAGTATCGACACTCAACGTGACTTAGTTTGTAAATTGGTTGAATGGTAAACAAAAGGAAAGACTCTGTTGTTAAGATATTGTAATTTATCTGTTTTAAAGTGAGTTTCTTGGATGAATGCAACATTAGTTTTTACTCGTTTTAATTCACTTAATAAAATCCGCCTCTTCTCAGGATTATTTAATCCTTTCACATTAAGGGAAATGAGTTTTATATCCTCCATCTCTGGGAAAAAGAAAAAAAAAAACCCACACAACCCCCCCCCCCCCTATCCCAGATTAGTTCCCAGAGGAGTCTGGACTGATATTTCCCACTCCTGGTCCCTTCCACGGGAAGGAATTCTATCCTTTATACACACAGAACTTTGGGTGCCACTTGTGTGTCTACCTAAATGGGGGAGTAGCCGGAAGAGGCCAAGAGTCTCCCCCCCTCTCCCCTCCCCCTTATTTCTAAAATGATTATTATATTTTCAATACCTCTTTTCTTATGCAGTACTGCCCGTATTTTCTTTCCAATATGGTATTATTTTCTTTATTTACAATTTTACAACTTTCCTCCAGTTTTACCTTCCCTCTCCTGGAGAAAATTGTACTTAGCTATGATCATAGCTGCTGCCCCATTTACACTTTACTGTAGGCATGGCTTGTTTGTGTGTGATTCAATTTGTGTGTGATTCAATGATGGCTTTTTCTTCTACATTTATCAGCTACAAACTGCTATCTGGAACTTGATAAAAAAAAAAAATATATATAAAATGACTTGCATTAGCCAGGATTTGAACCTGGGACGTCCTAGTTGGTAAATCGTTGCCTTACCATAGGACCATCATACTAATGCATTTATATCTGGCATAAAACGTCCTCTTATCTTTTCTTACCATGATCTGCAAAGTGAAAAGACATTGTACTTAGCTATGACCATTTTGAGTACTTTGTTCACAAGTTAAAACCAGTTTTTTATCCTAGAAAACTACTTAGAACCCCCAAACATTATATATATTTTTTTAGCAAAGACTCTGGAGAATAAAATGTCGGTCATTGCAATATTTTTTGTCACGCGGTATTTGCGCAGCGTTCTTTAAAACGCCATTTTTTTGGAAAAATTTTGAAAAATCACATTTCACTGCATTTAAAAAATACTAAACAGTAAAGTTAGCCCATATTTTTTTGTATATTGTGAAAGATGATGTCACGCCGAGTAAATAGATACCCAACATGTTACGGTTTAAAATTGCGCCCCCCCGTGGGATGGCGACAAACTACGGTCAATAGAGATCTCAATATGTGACGCTTTAAATTTTTTTAACGGTTACCAGTTTAGAGATAGAGTGTAGCTCTATTTTTTAAATTATTGCCCACGCTCTGGCAATCGCGGCGATGCCTCACATGTGTTGTTTGAACAGGGATTTCATTCGCGGCTCGACTTCCGTATACGTTATTTTCTGTGCGCGAGCTAACGGTGACGGGGGGGCGGCTAAATTTTTTTTTTTCCCATTTATTTATGGTTTTTTTTTAACTTTATTACAGTTTAAAAAAAAAAAAAGAATCTGATCACTTTTATTGTTGTCACAAGCAATGTAAACATCCCTTGTGACACCAATATGTAGTGACAGGTACACTTTATGGAGGGATCGAGGGTCTAAAAGACCCTAGACCCCTCCACTACACTTTGGACGTAGATCTACCGACGTAGATCTACGTCCCTTTGCGGTAAGTGGTTAATTAAATTAATTGTCATTTTTGTTCTTTCTTTGGTATTTCAATAAAAATATACATATTTTTTTTTTAAATTAAATTAACCACTTAAGCCCGGAGGATTTGTCTGCTCAAAGACCAGGGCCTATTTTTCGATTCGGCACTGTGTGACTTTAATGGACAATTGCGCGGTCGTGCGATTTTTACTTTTTGCGCTATAAACAAAAAAAGAGCGACAATTTTGAAAAAATTTAAAAATCTAATTTTTTTTACATTTTAGGCCAATTTGTTTTCCGCTACATATTTTTGGTGAAAAATATCGCAATAAGCATATTTTGATAGGGTTTGCACAAAAGTTATTGCGTTTACTAACTACGGGAAAGATTTATGTCATTTTTATTGTTTTTTTTTTTAAACTATTATTATTATTATTATTATTCAGGATTTCTATAGTGCCAGCGGTTTACGTAGCGCTTTACAATATTAGAGGGAGACAATACATTTACAATACAAATACAGATCAGATGCGGTCCGGTCTGGATGAGGATGATCCATTCATTCCAGATGGTGCAATGGGTCACTGAAGAGTAAGTGACACAATCTGAGTCAGCGGCAGTGCGCCCCTAGGAGGCAGTGCGCCCTAGGCCGCTGCCTAGTTTGCCTAGCGGGAGCGCCGGCCCTGTTTAAGAATAGAAATCTACCGTTAATGTCACTTACACTTTCTTGATAAGTCCAAGGGACATTATTAGCTATAAGTATCGACACTCAACGTGACTTAGTTTGTAAATTGGTTGAATGGTAAACAAAAGGAAAGACTCTGTTGTTAAGATATTGTAATTTATCTGTTTTAAAGTGAGTTTCTTGGATGAATGCAACATTAGTTTTTACTCGTTTTAATTCACTTAATAAAATCCGCCTCTTCTCAGGAATATTTAATCCTTTCACATTAAGGGAAATGAGTTTTATATCCTCCATCTCTGGGAAAAAGAAAAAAAAAACCCCACACAACCCCCCCCCCCCTCTTTACACTCTACAACCCCCTCCCCCCCCCTATCCCAGATTAGTTCCCAGAGGAGTCTGGACTGATATTTCCCACTCCTGGTCCCTTCCACGGGAAGGAATTCTATCCTTTATACACACGGAACTTTGGGTGCCACTTGTGTGTCTACCTAAATGGGGGAGTAGCCGGAAGAGGCCAAGAGTCTCCCCCCCTCCCCCCTCCCCCTTATTTCTAAAATGATTATTATATTTTCATTACCTCTTTTCTTATGCAGTACTGCCCGTATTTTCTTTCCAATATGGTATTATTTTCTTTATTTACAATTTTACAACTTTCCTCCAGTTTTACCTTCCCTCTCCTGGAGAAAATTGTACTTAGCTATGATCATAGCTGCTGCCCCATTTACACTTTACTGTAGGCATGGCTTGTTTGTGTGTGATTCAATTTGTGTGTGATTCAATGATGGCTTTTTCTTCTACATTTATCAGCTACAAACTGCTATCTGGAACTTGATAAAAAAAAAAAATATATATATAAAATGACTTGCATTAGCCAGGATTTGAACCTGGGACGTCCTAGTTGGTAAATCGTTGCCTTACCATAGGACCATCATACTAATGCGCTTATATCTGGTATAAAACGTCCTCTTATCTTTTCTTACCATGATCTGCAAAGTGAAAAGACATTGTACTTAGCTATGACCATTTTGAGTACTTTGTTCACAAGTTAAAACCAGTTTTATATCCTAGAAAACTACTTAGAACCCCCAAACATTATATATATTTTTTTAGCAAAGACTCTGGAGAATAAAATGTCGGTCATTGCAATATTTTTTGTCACGCGGTATTTGCGCAGCGTTCTTTAAAACGCCATTTTTTTGGAAAAATTTTGAAAAATCACATTTCACTGCATTTAAAAAATACTAAACAGTAAAGTTAGCCCATATTTTTTTGTATATTGTGAAAGATGATGTCACGCCGAGTAAATAGATACCCAACATGTTACGGTTTAAAATTGCGCCCCCCCGTGGGATGGCGACAAACTACGGTCAATAGAGATCTCAATATGTGACGCTTTAAATTTTTTTAACGGTTACCAGTTTAGAGATAGAGTGTAGCTCTATTTTTTAAATTATTGCCCACGCTCTGGCAATCGCGGCGATGCCTCACATGTGTTGTTTGAACAGGGATTTCATTCGCGGCTCGACTTCCGTATACGTTATTTTCTGTGCGCGAGCTAACGGTGACGGGGGGGCGGCTAAATTTTTTTTTTTCCCATTTATTTATGGTTTTTTTTTAACTTTATTACAGTTTAAAAAAAAAAAAAGAATCTGATCACTTTTATTGTTGTCACAAGCAATGTAAACATCCCTTGTGACACCAATATGTAGTGACAGGTACACTTTATGGAGGGATCGAGGGTCTAAAAGACCCTAGACCCCTCCACTACACTTTGGACGTAGATCTACCGACGTAGATCTACGTCCCTTTGCGGTAAGTGGTTAATTAAATTAATTGTCATTTTTGTTCTTTCTTTGGTATTTCAATAAAAATATACATATTTTTTTTTTAAATTAAATTAACCACTTAAGCCCGGAGGATTTGTCTGCTCAAAGACCAGGGCCTATTTTTCGATTCGGCACTGTGTGACTTTAATGGACAATTGCGCGGTCGTGCGATTTTTACTTTTTGCGCTATAAACAAAAAAAGAGCGACAATTTTGAAAAAATTTAAAAATCTAATTTTTTTTACATTTTAGGCCAATTTGTTTTCCGCTACATATTTTTGGTGAAAAATATCGCAATAAGCATATTTTGATAGGGTTTGCACAAAAGTTATTGCGTTTACTAACTACGGGAAAGATTTATGTCATTTTTATTGTTTTTTTTTTTAAACTATTATTATTATTATTATTATTCAGGATTTCTATAGTGCCAGCGGTTTACGTAGCGCTTTACAATATTAGAGGGAGACAATACATTTACAATACAAATACAGATCAGATGCGGTCCGGTCTGGATGAGGATGATCCATTCATTCCAGATGGTGCAATGGGTCACTGAAGAGTAAGTGACACAATCTGAGTCAGCGGCAGTGCGCCCCTAGGAGGCAGTGCGCCCTAGGCCGCTGCCTAGTTTGCCTAGCGGGAGCGCCGGCCCTGTTTAAGAATAGAAATCTACCGTTAATGTCACGTACACTTTCTTGATAAGTCCAAGGGACATTATTAGCTATAAGTATCGACACTCAACGTGACTTAGTTTGTAAATTGGTTGAATGGTAAACAAAAGGAAAGACTCTGTTGTTAAGATATTGTAATTTATCTGTTTTAAAGTGAGTTTCTTGGATGAATGCAACATTAGTTTTTACTCGTTTTAATTCACTTAATAAAATCCGCCTCTTCTCAGGAATATTTAATCCTTTCACATTAAGGGAAATGAGTTTTATATCCTCCATCTCTGGGAAAAAGAAAAAAAAAACCCCACACAACCCCCCCCCCCTCTTTACACTCTACAACCCCCTCCCCCCCCCTATCCCAGATTAGTTCCCAGAGGAGTCTGGACTGATATTTCCCACTCCTGGTCCCTTCCACGGGAAGGAATTCTATCCTTTATACACACGGAACTTTGGGTGCCACTTGTGTGTCTACCTAAATGGGGGAGTAGCCGGAAGAGGCCAAGAGTCTCCCCCCCTCCCCCCTCCCCCTTATTTCTAAAATGATTATTATATTTTCATTACCTCTTTTCTTATGCAGTACTGCCCGTATTTTCTTTCCAATATGGTATTATTTTCTTTATTTACAATTTTACAACTTTCCTCCAGTTTTACCTTCCCTCTCCTGGAGAAAATTGTACTTAGCTATGATCATAGCTGCTGCCCCATTTACACTTTACTGTAGGCATGGCTTGTTTGTGTGTGATTCAATTTGTGTGTGATTCAATGATGGCTTTTTCTTCTACATTTATCAGCTACAAACTGCTATCTGGAACTTGATTAAAAAAAAAAAATATATATATAAAATGACTTGCATTAGCCAGGATTTGAACCTGGGACGTCCTAGTTGGTAAATCGTTGCCTTACCATAGGACCATCATACTAATGCACTTATATCTGGTATAAAACGTCCTCTTATCTTTTCTTACCATGATCTGCAAAGTGAAAAGACATTGTACTTAGCTATGACCATTTTGAGTACTTTGTTCACAAGTTAAAACCAGTTTTATATCCTAGAAAACTACTTAGAACCCCCAAACATTATATATATTTTTTTAGCAAAGACTCTGGAGAATAAAATGTCGGTCATTGCAATATTTTTTGTCACGCAGTATTTGCGCAGCGTTCTTTAAAACGCCATTTTTTTGGAAAAATTTTGAAAAATCACATTTCACTGCATTTAAAAAATACTAAACAGTAAAGTTAGCCCATATTTTTTTGTATATTGTGAAAGATGATGTCACGCCGAATAAATAGATACCCAACATGTTACGGTTTAAAATTGCGCCCCCCCGTGGGATGGCGACAAACTACGGTCAATAGAGATCTCAATATGTGACGCTTTAAATTTTTTTAACGGTTACCAGTTTAGAGATAGAGTGTAGCTCTATTTTTTAAATTATAGCCCACGCTCTGGCAATCGCGGCGATGCCTCACATGTGTTGTTTGAACTGGGATTTCATTCGCGGCTCGACTTCCGTATACGTTATTTTCTGTGCGCGAGCTAACGGTGACGGGGGGCGGCTAAATTTTTTTTTTCCCATTTATTTATGGTTTTTTTTTAACTTTATTACAGTTTAAAAAAAAAAAAGAATCTGATCACTTTTATTGTTGTCACAAGCAATGTAAACATCCCTTGTGACACCAATATGTAGTGACAGGTACACTTTATGGAGGGATCGAGGGTCTAAAAGACCCTAGACCCCTCCACTACACTTTGGACGTAGATCTACCGACGTAGATCTACGTCCCTTTGCGGTAAGTGGTTAATTAAATTAATTGTCATTTTTGTTCTTTCTTTGGTATTTTAATAAAAATATACATATTTTTTTTTTTAATTAAATTAACCACTTAAGCCCGGAGGATTTGTCTGCTCAAAGACCAGGGCCTATTTTGCGATTCGGCACTGTGTGACTTTAATGGACAATTGCGCGGTCGTGCGATTTTTACTTTTTGCGCTATAAACAAAAAAAGAGCGACAATTTTGAAAAAATTTAAAAATCTAATTTTTTTTACATTTTAGGCCAATTTGTTTTCCGCTACATATTTTTGGTGAAAAATATCGCAATAAGCATATTTTGATAGGGTTTGCACAAAAGTTATTGCGTTTACTAACTACGGGAAAGATTTATGTCATTTTTATTGTTTTTTTTTTTAAACTATTATTATTATTATTATTATTCAGGATTTCTATAGTGCCAGCAGTTTACGTAGCGCTTTACAATATTAGAGGGAGACAATACATTTACAATACAAATACAGATCAGATGCGGTCCGGTCTGGATGAGGATGATCCATTCATTCCAGATGGTGCAATGGGTCACTGAAGAGTAAGTGACACAATCTGAGTCAGCGGCAGTGCGCCCCTAGGAGGCAGTGCGCCCTAGGCCGCTGCCTAGTTTGCCTAGCGGGAGCGCCGGCCCTGTTTAAGAATAGAAATCTACCGTTAATGTCACTTACACTTTCTTGATAAGTCCAAGGGACATTATTAGCTATAAGTATCGACACTCAACGTGACTTAGTTTGTAAATTGGTTGAATGGTAAACAAAAGGAAAGACTCTGTTGTTAAGATATTGTAATTTATCTGTTTTAAAGTGAGTTTCTTGGATGAATGCAACATTAGTTTTTACTCGTTTTAATTCACTTAATAAAATCCGCCTCTTCTCAGGAATATTTAATCCTTTCACATTAAGGGAAATGAGTTTTATATCCTCCATCTCTGGGAAAAAGAAAAAAAAACCCCACACAACCCCCCCTCCCCCCCCCCCTATCCCAGATTAGTTCCCAGAGGAGTCTGGACTGATATTTCCCACTCCTGGTCCCTTCCACGGGAAGGAATTCTATCCTTTATACACACGGAACTTTGGGTGCCACTTGTGTGTCTACCTAAATGGGGGAGTAGCCGGAAGAGGCCAAGAGTCTCCCCCCCTCCCCCCTCCCCCTTATTTCTAAAATGATTATTATATTTTCAATACCTCTTTTCTTATGCAGTACTGCCCGTATTTTCTTTCCAATATGGTATTATTTTCTTTATTTACAATTTTACAACTTTCCTCCAGTTTTACCTTCCCTCTCCTGGAGAAAATTGTACTTAGCTATGATCATAGCTGCTGCCCCATTTACACTTTACTGTAGGCATGGCTTGTTTGTGTGTGATTCAATTTGTGTGTGATTCAATGATGGCTTTTTCTTCTACATTTATCAGCTACAAACTGCTATCTGGAACTTGATAAAAAAAAAAAAAAATAAATAAAATGACTTGCATTAGCCAGGATTTGAACCTGGGACGTCCTAGTTGGTAAATCGTTGCCTTACCATAGGACCATCATACTAATGCACTTATATCTGGTATAAAACGTCCTCTTATCTTTTCTTACCATGATCTGCAAAGTGAAAAGACATTGTACTTAGCTATGACCATTTTGAGTACTTTGTTCACAAGTTAAAACCAGTTTTTTATCCTAGAAAACTACTTAGAACCCCCAAACATTATATATATTTTTTTAGCAAAGACTCTGGAGAATAAAATGTCGGTCATTGCAATATTTTTTGTCACGCAGTATTTGCGCAGCGTTCTTTAAAACGCCATTTTTTTGGAAAAATTTTGAAAAATCACATTTCACTGCATTTAAAAAATATTAAACAGTAAAGTTAGCCCATATTTTTTTGTATATTGTGAAAGATGATGTCACGCCGAATAAATAGATACCCAACATGTTACGGTTTAAAATTGCGCCCCCCCGTGGGATGGCGACAAACTACGGTCAATAGAGATCTCAATATGTGACGCTTTAAATTTTTTTAACGGTTACCAGTTTAGAGATAGAGTGTAGCTCTATTTTTTAAATTATTGCCCACGCTCTGGCAATCGCGGCGATGCCTCACATGTGTTGTTTGAACTGGGATTTCATTCGCGGCTCGACTTCCGTATACGTTATTTTCTGTGCGCGAGCTAACGGTGACGGGGGGCGGCTAAATTTTTTTTTCCCATTTATTTATGGTTTTTTTTTAACTTTATTACAATTTAAAAAAAAAAAAAGAATCTGATCACTTTTATTGTTGTCACAAGCAATGTAAACATCCCTTGTGACACCAATATGTAGTGACAGGTACACTTTATGGAGGGATCGAGGGTCTAAAAGACCCTAGACCCCTCCACTACACTTTGGACGTAGATCTACCGACGTAGATCTACGTCCCTTTGCGGTAAGTGGTTAATTAAATTAATTGTCATTTTTGTTCTTTCTTTGGTATTTTAATAAAAATATACATATTTTTTTTTAAAATTAAATTAACCACTTAAGCCCGGAGGATTTGTCTGCTCAAAGACCAGGGCCTATTTTGCGATTCGGCACTGTGTGACTTTAATGGACAATTGCGCGGTCGTGCGATTTTTACTTTTTGCGCTATAAACAAAAAAAGAGCGACAATTTTGAAAAAATTTAAAAATCTAATTTTTTTTACATTTTAGGCCAATTTGTTTTCCGCTACATATTTTTGGTGAAAAATATCGCAATAAGCATATTTTGATAGGGTTTGCACAAAAGTTATTGCGTTTACTAACTACGGGAAAGATTTATGTCATTTTTATTGTTTTTTTTTTTAAACTATTATTATTATTATTATTATTCAGGATTTCTATAGTGCCAGCGGTTTACGTAGCGCTTTACAATATTAGAGGGAGACAATACATTTACAATACAAATACAGATCAGATGCGGTCCGGTCTGGATGAGGATGATCCATTCATTCCAGATGGTGCAATGGGTCACTGAAGAGTAAGTGACACAATCTGAGTCAGCGGCAGTGCGCCCCTAGGAGGCAGTGCGCCCTAGGCCGCTGCCTAGTTTGCCTAGCGGGAGCGCCGGCCCTGTTTAAGAATAGAAATCTACCGTTAATGTCACTTACACTTTCTTGATAAGTCCAAGGGACATTATTAGCTATAAGTATCGACACTCAACGTGACTTAGTTTGTAAATTGGTTGAATGGTAAACAAAAGGAAAGACTCTGTTGTTAAGATATTGTAATTTATCTGTTTTAAAGTGAGTTTCTTGGATGAATGCAACATTAGTTTTTACTCGTTTTAATTCACTTAATAAAATCCGCCTCTTCTCAGGAATATTTAATCCTTTCACATTAAGGGAAATGAGTTTTATATCCTCCATCTCTGGGAAAAAGAAAAAAAAACCCCACACAACCCCCCCTCCCCCCCCCCCTATCCCAGATTAGTTCCCAGAGGAGTCTGGACTGATATTTCCCACTCCTGGTCCCTTCCACGGGAAGGAATTCTATCCTTTATACACACGGAACTTTGGGTGCCACTTGTGTGTCTACCTAAATGGGGGAGTAGCCGGAAGAGGCCAAGAGTCTCCCCCCCTCCCCCCTCCCCCTTATTTCTAAAATGATTATTATATTTTCAATACCTCTTTTCTTATGCAGTACTGCCCGTATTTTCTTTCCAATATGGTATTATTTTCTTTATTTACAATTTTACAACTTTCCTCCAGTTTTACCTTCCCTCTCCTGGAGAAAATTGTACTTAGCTATGATCATAGCTGCTGCCCCATTTACACTTTACTGTAGGCATGGCTTGTTTGTGTGTGATTCAATTTGTGTGTGATTCAATGATGGCTTTTTCTTCTACATTTATCAGCTACAAACTGCTATCTGGAACTTGATAAAAAAAAAAAATAAATAAATAAAATGACTTGCATTAGCCAGGATTTGAACCTGGGACGTCCTAGTTGGTAAATTGTTGCCTTACCATAGGACCATCATACTAATGCACTTATATATGGTATAAAACGTCCTCTTATCTTTTCTCACCATGATCTGCAAAGTGAAAAAACATTGTACTTAGCTATGACCATTTTGACTACTTTGTTCACAAGTTAAAACCAGTTTTTTATCCTAGAAAACTACTTAGAACCCCCAAACATTATATATATTTTTTTAGCAAAGACTCTGGAGAATAAAATGTCGGTCATTGCAATATTTTTTGTCACGCGGTATTTGCGCAGCGTTCTTTAAAACGCCATTTTTTTGGAAAAATTTTGAAAAATCACATTTCACTGCATTTAAAAAATACTAAACAGTAAAGTTAGCCCATTTTTTTTTGTATATTGTGAAAGATGATGTGAAAAAATTTTAAAGATGATGTGAAAAAATTTTAAATTTTGAAAAAATTTAAAAATCTAATTTTTTTTACATTTTAGGCCAATTTGTTTTCCGCTACATATTTTTGGTGAAAAATATCGCAATAAGCATATTTTGATAGGGTTTGCGCAAAAGTTATTGCGTTTACTAACTACGGGAAAGATTTATGTCATTTTTATTGTTTTTTTTTTTAAACTATTATTATTATTATTATTATTCAGGATTTCTATAGTGCCAGCGGTTTACGTAGCGCTTTACAATATTAGAGGGAGACAATACATTTACAATACAAATACAGATCAGATGCGGTCCGGTCTGGATGAGGATGATCCATTCATTCCAGATGGTGCAATGGGTCACTGAAGAGTAAGTGACACAATCTGAGTCAGCGGCAGTGCGCCCCTAGGAGGCAGTGCGCCCTAGGCCGCTGCCTAGTTCGCCTAGCGGGAGCGCCGGCCCTGTTTAAGAATAGAAATCTACCGTTAATGTCACTTACACTTTCTTGATAAGTCCAAGGGACATTATTAGCTATAAGTATCGACACTCAACGTGACTTAGTTTGTAAATTGGTTGAATGGTAAACAAAAGGAAAGACTCTGTTGTTAAGATATTGTAATTTATCTGTTTTAAAGTGAGTTTCTTGGATGAATGCAACATTAGTTTTTACTCGTTTTAATTCACTTAATAAAATCCGCCTCTTCTCAGGAATATTTAATCCTTTCACATTAAGGGAAATGAGTTTTATATCCTCCATCTCTGGGAAAAAGAAAAAAAAAAAAACCCACACAACCCCCCCCCCCTCTTTACACTCTACAACCCCCCCCCCCCTATCCCAGATTAGTTCCCAGAGGAGTCTGGACTGATATTTCCCACTCTCCTGGTCCCTTCCACGGGAAGGATTTCTATCCTTTATACACACGGAACTTTGGGTGCCACTTGTGTGTCTACCTAAATGGGGGAGTAGCCGGAAGAGGCCAAGAGTCTCCCCCCCTCCCCCCTCCCCCTTATTTCTAAAATGATTATTATATTTTCAATACCTCTTTTCTTATGCAGTACTGCCCGTATTTTCTTTCCAATATGGTATTATTTTCTTTATTTACAATTTTACAACTTTCCTCCAGTTTTACCTTCCCTCTCCTGGAGAAAATTGTACTTAGCTATGATCATAGCTGCTGCCCCATTTACACTTTACTGTAGGCATGGCTTGTTTGTGTGTGATTCAATTTGTGTGTGATTCAATGATGGCTTTTTCTTCTACATTTATCAGCCACAAACTGCTATCTGGAACTTGATAAAAAAAAAATATATAAAATGACTTGCATTAGCCAGGATTTGAACCCGGGACGTCCTAGTTGGTAAATTGTTTCCTTAACATAGGACCATCATACTAATGCACTTATATCTGGTATAAAACGTCCTCTTATCTTTTCTCACCATGATCTGCAAAGTGAATCATCGCCGGGCGCCGCTATGAGCGGCTATTTCAATCGCCGGCTTTCTCTCACTCATTGCTCGTTCAAACCGCATGTTGCCTTGTCTTGTCCAATGCTGCCGGAGCTTCAAGCTATTCCCCTTGCCTGAACAAGACCGGAACCTCGCTACCGATCCAGTATCTCGCTACCGGATTACTCCATTACTCTTGGACCTTGCTACTACTAACCCATCTAGTGATAAGTACCCCGCAGGGGATTCCTTCCTCAACCTAACTTTCACTATCTACTACTGCATACTAAAGGGACTATTACTATCTAAGCTATTTCTATCATCTGCATAGATTGCTAGCTCTTGGGACTACCATCACCTATCATTGCACTAGGTTACTCTCTCTTGCATACTTCATCTGCTGTCCCCTACCACCTGTTACTATACATGATTGCTAAAACCTATCTGCATACTATCATCACCTACCACTCTCCTGAATACTACTACTAAGTGCTCACCATTCTATTGCCTGTCTCTCACCTCTATTCTATCATATACATTCTATCACTCCAGGAACATCATATTGAGTGTATGTATATTTGCATAACAGGCTGTACACAGTGATGAAGTCCTGAGAGTTGGATATGTTGTTCAACACATTCTCTACATGACTACTGAGTGTAATAATTCTGCAGCTGCAAATCCATTCACTAACAAGAAACGCATGAGCGTTACAGCTGTTCACTCTGCATTGTGGTCAGCCTGCATTGAAGGGGGCATGCTTTGGTCAGTCTGCGTTGTAAGGGGGCACGCAGTGGTCAGTCTGCATTGTAAGGGGGCACGCTTTGGTCAGTCTGCATTGTAAAGGGGCACGCTGTGGTCAGTCTGCATTGTAAAGGGGCACGCTATGGTCAGTCTGCATTGTCAGGGGGCACGCTGTGGTCATTCTGCATTGTAAGGGGGCACGCTGTGGTCAGTCTGCATTGTAAGGGGGCACGCTGTGGTCAGTCTGCATTGTAAGGGGGCACGCTGTGGTCAGTCTGCATTGAAAGGGGGCACGCTGTGGTCTCTCTGCATTGAAAGGGGGCACGCTGTGGTCAGTCTGCATTGAAAGGGGGCACGCTGTGGTCAGTCTGCATTGAAAGGGGGCACACTGTGGTCTCTCTGCATTGAAAGGGGGCACGCTGTGGTCTCTCTGCATTGAAAGGGGGCACGCTGTGGTCTCTCTGCATTGAAAGAAGGCACGCTGTGGTCTCTCTGCATTGAAAGGGGGCACGCTGTGGTCACTCTGCATTGAAAGGGGTACGCTGTGGTCACTCTGCATTGAAAGGGGTACGCTGTGGTCAAATATAACAGGCTAATTTTTAAGTTGATTATTTTGTACGGTACCCGAATGATGTTACAAAAATCCAAATGGCCCTTGGCAGAAAAAAGGTTCCCCACCCCTGCTTTATGTGATGCCCAGAATATCTAACTGCATTACTTAGGCCTGCATGCATGGGTGCATGAGTATAAAAAATGCAGCTTTTACAAGCATCCAGAATTGTTTTTTTTAGCCTTTGATGCAATTGGGTGTTAGCCTAAGTGACCAGGCACATTCTGAATTTAGATCCATATTTTAAAAGCAGTGCTTTCAGACACAAAAAAATGTCCTGAGGATTTTTCAGAGAGAAGCTTACAAGCAAAATTTACGTGTTTACATGCCTAAATGCGCGCAGATGATTTTTTCTTCCCTTTCCAGGGAGAAAGATCCAAAGTATATAGGAGTATTGTATTACACCCTTGTGCATGAAACCTTATTAGCTTTTCTCTTCAAGATTTGTTCTTGCACATTTTTTCTTCCATCGGTTTACATCTATTTCATCTAAGATCTAATCCTAATAAAGAACAAATGACTCAAGTTAGGCCCGGATAATATGCTCTGCCTGCCTCTCGTGGAGCTCCCTTAAAGTAGGCAGCCAGTAAATGCAAAAATAGTGACTGGAGATTTAGCCTCCCTCTAATCTAACCGAAAAAAAAAAAAAAAGTGTGTTCCTGTTAGAGATTTATTTTCTGTCTGGTGAGACCATATTCAGAACAATAGAAGGGAAAATCTTTCCAAAGGAGTCCTGGATGGCAGTAATACCAACCAGACCTTCTAGCCCAGCACACGTTTTTTTTATTTCATTCAACCCAGTGGGCTGAACAAAAAAAAAAAACTGAGAGATCACTGTATTAACTATGCAATGTTAGTACAGCGATCTCCCCTGCTGTGCTATTGTGTTCTGACAGGGGGACCACCCCCCCCCCCCCTCCGCCAGCACACACTGGTTATCACTTGCAGCAAATGGCTTGACTGGATGCTGATCAGCTACTGGTTTTCGACCAGGCTCATTTGACAGAAGCTGGTCGTGAGATCTTCTGTCGGACAAGCAGCTGTACACACTGTACAGCAACCACAAAAAGAGAAAAGCAGCTGGATTTTCAGGGCCAATAAAGGAGGGATGATCACAAATAGAGCAAAAATGTATAAAAAAACATATTTTATTAAATCATAACGATAAAAAAGAAATACGTATGCATACATATATTACATATGAAATGTATTCCCTAAGGAATCATCGATACAAAATTGGCAACAATAATGTCTCTATGAGGTAAAGTCTCTACAGACTATAGAGCAGAAGCGTTTCGCCAAAGGCTTCTTCAGGGCCAGAGAGACCTTCAAGACAATTCTACAAAAAATAACATGTATTGATCACATATCCCATATCACTGAATGTATACAACATCACAGCACATAGGCATCTAGATGTACAGGTATATATATATATATATATATATATATATATATATATATATATATATATATATATATATATATATATATATATATATACTGACCCCATAAAATCATGCACAGGGCATAGCATCTCCCGGGGCAGGCGTTGGGACCATATATAAATAATGAATTGGTAGCCCAAAAGAAACTGCACAAATGGTGATATTCGATAGTAAATTATTAGTCAAATGTTAATTATATGTGAGGAATTGCTTCCATAGTGCAAGCTGCAATAAAAACGTGTATACGCATAAATAGTGAAAAAAGAGTGAATATATTGCGCTTAAACACTTAAAACACAACCAAAAAAGTGCTTGTGTGCATAAACATATAAATAAATAATTATATATAAGCTAGTAAATATATGTATGAATAAATAAATATGTTGTGAAAAAGTCCTTAGTGAAATAAATCAACAGTCCTTAAAGTGCCCAGTGCAATACGGATCTCTCAGCAATGACTGAAAATCACTCTAGCTTCAAGTGAGGGACCTCCACCATAGGGACTTTCTCCACCCAGTGCTCAGGGTAAATACTTCTTACCGAAGCTGGTGGACCCCTTAATTACAGGGGGTCTAAAACAGCATATATGGTCCACAAATGCCTCCAAGCTATCCTTCCGGTCCCTTAATATGGCTCAACTCGCACAAGGAACTCCAAGTATTTCCAGGGTGGTATAGGGAAAAAGATAAGGAAACTCCGATAGTGTAGTATGTTCTGATATTGGGGTTTATTAATAGAAATGCACTTACTCAAACATCATATACAGAATGCCTTCATGGGGTAAATGCAGCATGGGTTCGGTGTACGGGACGCTCCTCTGTTCCTGCGTATCACCAACCCGGAACTCCACGGTCTCACGTTCCCTTTTACGCACGTTTCGTCAGACGCGCTGACGTCATCAGGGGATCATGTGACCGTACGTTTCCATTCACAATAAATAGGAATATCGGACTGACAACATCCAATCGCTGGCCAGCGGTTACTGAACCGCCTATTCCTTCCGGGATGCTAGGTTCTCTCCTCCTACCAGGAAGTACTCCGCGGCCATTTCTTATTTGGGCAACTCGCCAATACTTTGCTATAGTAAGCCTGAATAGACAATCGCCAATATTATAAAGAGATACGATTGTCATCCTAAAGATTAAAAAAATATTCAAATGCCAATCAATGTATACCAAATAGGGCGATGGTATGCTGTTTACAGTGAATGATATGAAAAGTTTAAATATATATATTACCCTCAATACAATTTATAAACCAAACTACATACACTTTATTAAAATTATTAAAACATTTAATATATTGATTTAAACATATCCCTAAAATTAAATTAAATTTAGTAATGTAGTGGATTTAATGTTAAAAGAAATTGTTAAATTCATTATTATTTTGCATAAAACTGATTATTAATAACATTTATTAATAATAAAATTAAGAAATAAAAAATGAAGTGCACTAAATTATTATCTGTGATAGATAAAATTTAGAAATATTTTGGAAAATGTATGAAAATAATTTATAATTCTCAAAGGTAAGATTACAGATTAAAAAGGATATATTAAAAGGTTAATTTTAATTTTAAAAATTGGAGATGTAACAATTGAGGTCGATATCAATATTCATACCCAACGGCTGTAAAGTTTGCATTTTGTAGATCCATTGGGTTTCATTCATAGAGATCTTTTTAGTCATATTTCCCCCTCTCCAATGACGATCTACTCTATCGATACCACAAAAGGTCATCTGAGATGGGTCCCTGTTGTGGTATAGACGGAAATGATTGGAAAGGCTATGCTTGGGAAATCCTCTCCTTACATTTCCTACATGCTCATTGATCCGGATGGAAAGTTCTCGTGTGGTCCTGCCCTACAACTTATCAAATAAGTCACATGTGTGGATCTGCATGAAATGAGTTTTTTAATCGCATATTGTTGTCCTGTAACTTTCGACTGAAAGCTGGTGATTTTCCTAGGATTTTTCCTTGTCATTAGGCAGGCATTGCATTTACCACAAGGAAAAAAACCTTTAACATCCAAAAAAGTCGGTTTGTTTTTTGGGGGGGTCAGGTATGTTTGGTGCCAACATATGTCTCAGGTTTGGGGCCTTCCTATAAATGAAATGTGGTCTTTCCGGAAGGACCTTATTCAAAGTTTTGTCCTTCAATAAAATCGACCAATGCTTACGCACAATTGCTTCCACCTGCTTATAATTTCTGTTAAAATCTGTTAAAAACGCCAGTTCCCCTTTAGTCTCTATTTCCTTCTTTTTAGTTTTTAGTAACTCACTCCTAGGCATCCGATGTACCTGGTCTCTAATTTTAGTAACCTCTTCTTGTTTGTAGCCCTTTTCTACAAATCTTTTTGTCAATAGATTTGATTGGGCTAAAAAGTCTTCGTCATTTTTACAATTTCGCTTAATGCGCATGTATTGTCCTTTTGGGATGGCACCCAGCCATTTGGGGTGGTGGCAACTGCGGGTAGGGATGTAACTGTTTCTATCTGTTTCTTTAAAGAAACTTTTTGTGGCGATAGAACAACCCTGTTTTACCAATGTTAAATCTAAAAAATTTACAGATACTTTGTCCCATGTGGCTGTAAATACAAGGCCATACTGATTCCTATTCATGTCGTCAAGGAATGTTTTTAGAGATTCCTCTGACCCATTCCATACTAGTAGTAGATCGTCAATGAATCTTTTGTATAGAATGAGTGACGGATTCAGATTGGCAAAAATCTCTTTTTCTTCCCATTGCCCAAGAAGGATATTATGCCACACTAGGGGCATATTTAGCGCCCATTGCCACGCCTCTTATTTGGTTATAATAACCTCCATCGTGCCAAAAATAATTATTTCCCATGGCTAGGCTCAGGGCATCACAGATAAACTTTTTCTGTTGAGGTCTTATATTGGTTTTAGTGTTTAAAGCAGCTATGGTGGTATTAAGTACATCGTCTTGCTTCAAACTGGTGTACAGAGATTCAATATCAACTGTCACCAAGAAGGTGTTTGACTGTACTTCCACTTGCTCCAGTTAGGGATGATCGAACTTTTGAAAAGTTCGGTTCGACCAGAACACCCGAACTTCACGAAAGTTCGGTTCGGATTTCAGAACCCCATTGAAATCAATGGGACCCGAACTTCTGTAATCAAAAAACACCATTTTTAAGCCCTAAAACCCAATAAATGCCCCTAAAAAGTGCCTAGGGTTCTGGGTCATGCCCCAGGGACTATTAATCACACAAAAAAAAGTTCTTAAAAATTGTCGTTTTTGATAGATAGCCAATTATTGAAAAAAAAAAAAAAAAAAAAAGAGATTTCTTTGGATTTAGTGTCTGGGGGGTCTAAAAGTTGTACCTGTGAAGTTTCAGCTCTGTAGCATGTCCAGAACCAGAATTACAGCATACCAAACCTTCAAAAATGACTTTTTTGCTTAACCGCACCTTTCTTTTGCTCCTAATCAACGGCTCAGCCAATGTGTATGATGGGGACATAATGCAGTGCACTGGGAACAAGATTAGAGGTTTTTTTGGAAAAAGGTGCTGTCTCTTTAAATGTGCATATAATTAACGGGTGTATTTCCACAATGGGGCTTTTATTACCAAATGTTTCAAGAAGTCCAAAGATGTATGTAATTGCACTTTATTTCATGTAAAATGGTGTTTGGTGCACTTTAACTTGAAATCTCACAAGAAACAGACATATATGCACGGATACATTGAGGGTTAGGGGTAGGGGCCACAATGTAGTGCAGAGTGAACAAGATTAGAGATGTTTTGGATGAATACTGTTGTCTCTTGACTTTGAATAGAAGTAAAGGATGCTTAAAAATTGGGCATTTGGTGGTGCGGACGATGCCTTGACACCATATCCCTATGAAAGTGCTGGTAATGAAAGCAATAATTGCCTTTGTAAGGAAAAAAATTACAATGATATGCATCTGTGTGACAGGTGCGCAAAAATTGTTGTTTGGGTGTTGGCGGAGCCATACCACTGTAAGCCCAAAGAGCTGGTGTTGAAGAAGGCGTAAAAATTATGAAGGTGTGCACCTGTGGAACAGGTGCGCAAACATGGTAGTTTTGGTGTTGGCGGAGCCTCCCCACCATAACCCCAAAGAGCTGGCTTTGAAGGAGGCCCAAAAATTGTAAAGGTGTGCACCTGTGGAACAGGTTCGCAAACATGGTCGTTTTTGTTTAGCATAGCCTCCCCACCTTAACCCCAAAGAGCTGGTGTTGAAGGAGGCCCAAAAATTGTAAAGGTGTGCACCTGTGGAACAGGTTCGCAAACATGGTAGTTTTTGTTTAGCATAGCCTCCCCACCTTAACCCCAAAGAGCTGATGTTGAAGGAGGCCCAAAAATTGTAAAGGTGTGCACCTGTGGAACAGGTTCGCAAACATGGTAGTTTTTGTTTAGCATAGCCTCCCCACCTTAACCCCAAAGAGCTGGTGTTGAAGGAGGCCCAAAAATTGTAAAGGTGTGCACCTGTGGAACAGGTTCGCAAACATGGTAGTTTTTGTTTAGCATAGCCTCCCCACCTTAACCCCAAAGAGCTGGTGTTGAAGGAGGCCCAAAAATTGTAAAGGTGTGCACCTGTGGAACAGGTTCGCAAACATGGTAGTTTTTGTTTAGCATAGCCTCCCCACCTTAACCCCAAAGAGCTGGTGTTGAAGGAGGCCCAAAAATTGTAAAGGTGTGCACCTGTGGAACAGGTGCGCAAACATTGTCGTTTTTGTTTTAGCATAGCCTCCCCACCTTAACCCCAAAGAGCTGGTGTTGAAGGAGGCCCAAAAATTGTAAAGGTGTGCACCTGTGGAACAGGTGCGCAAACATTGTCGTTTTTGTTTTAGCATAGCCTCCCCACCTTAACCCCAAAGAGCTGGTGTTGAAGGAGGCCCAAAAATTGTAAAGGTGTGCACCTGTGGAACAGGTGCGCAAACATTGTCGTTTTTGTCATAACCAAAATGAGGTTCTGTGAACGTAAAGAGAATGAGAGGAGGGTTTGAGGGTGGCACCATGGTCCAGGCTTAAACTGAGGCTCAACTGCCACATCACAACGATAGCCTAGTCTACAAGGTCTGCATCAGGTGCATCAAAGCTTGATATCCACGACTGATTCATCTTAATGAATGTCAAACGGTCGACTGAGTCGGTGGAGAGTCTAGTTCGATGGTCTGTGACGAATCCTCCTGCTGCGCTGAATGCCCGTTCCGATAGGACACTGGAAGCAGGGCAGGCCAACAACTCCATGGCATACTGGGCCAGTTCTGGCCAGTGGTCTAATCTTAAGACCCAGTATGCCAGTGGATCGGATTCGTCACATGAAAAGCCCTCTGTGTCACTTTGTGCCCTCACGTAATCGTCCACCATGTGATGCAGACGCTGTCGATGCGATGTGGCAGCTGAGAGGCCTGGGCGGTGAGGACTAAAAAAAGACCGAAAGGCATCCGTCAACCGCACGCCTTCTCCAACGCTCCTCTCGTGACCACCAGTAGAATCCATGGTAGGTTGTCCCCGCCCCTGCACCCTACGGGAGTCGGGGAACATGTTCACCAGATTCCTCTTGAGACTGTCCTCAAGGGATTTGATCCTGTGGACTCTATGGGTGGATGGGAAAAGCTCCGAGACTTTACACTTGTACCGGGGGTCAAGTAGGGTGGCCAACCAATAGTGGTTAGTCTCTTTAATGGCCTTGATTCTGGGGTCCTTTCGCAGGCTCTGGAGCATGATGTTTCCCATGCGTCGCAAATTAGCGAAGGCCTGAGAAGCTGACTCCTCGGGGTCACTCATAACGACATTATCTTCAACGGGCTCCTCCTCCTCCCAGCCACGTACTACTCCAAAGTGTCCCGAGGGAGTCAAACTAGGCCTTGCAGATTGCCGCATGTCTTCCTCCTCCTCCTCCTCAAACCCTGCAAAAGTTCCCGCAGAATCGTCCTCCTCCTCCTCTTCCACCCCTGGATCCTGCTCGGGCCTCTGGGAGCTAGGCATAATGGGGTCAGGATTCTCAGGATAAAGGGGGCCTTGAGAGGCAAGGAAGTCCTCCTCTTCCTCCTGCTGCTCTGCCTCCAGTGCCCTGTCCATAATGCCACGCAGAGTGTGCTCCAACAAAAACAGTACCGGTAGGGTGTCACTGATGCATGCGCTGTCCCGGCTGACCATCCTTGTGGCCTCCTCAAATGGCGAGAGGACAGCGCATGCATCCTTAATCAAAAGCCACTGCCGTGGTGAAAAGAAGCCCAGGCGCGCAGAGCCAGTGCTGGTGCCGTACTCGCATAGGTATTCATTGAGGGCCCTCTGCTGCGTGTACAGGCGCTGCAGCATAGCCAAGGTGGAGTTCCAGCGGGTGGGCATGTCACAGATGAGGCGGTGTACCGGCAGGTGAAACTCGCGCTGCACTTCGGCCAAACGTGCAGTGGCACTGTACGACCGCCTGAAGTGACTGCACACCCTTCTTGCCATCCTTAGCACATCCTGCATTCCCGGGTACGAGTTCAAAAACCGCTGTACCACGAGATTCAGGACATGCGCCAGGCATGGCACATGGGTTAACTTTCCCTGACGAAGGGCGGCCAGGAGGTTTGACCCATTATCAGTAACCACCATCCCTGGCTGCAGCTGGCGTGGTGTCAACCACCTCTGGGCCTGTGCCTGCAGAGCCCCAAGAATCTGAGGGGCAGTGTGCTGCCTGTCCCCTAGACACACAAGCTGCAGCACTGCGTGACACCTTTTGGCCTGAGACATAGAATAGCCCTTTGAACGTTTACGTGGTATCTCATCATATTCAAAGGACCATTCTGCAGAGGAGGGCATGGAGGAGGTAGAGGAGGAGGAGCAGGAGGGGGTAGAAGTGATCGATCTACCCGGATCAGCGACACCACCAGCTGTTTGCAGACGTGGGGGCAACACTGGCTGCAGCACCGAGCCCTGGCTACAATCCCTTCCACTGGCAAGCAGTGTCACCCAGTGAGCAGTGACAGAAATGTACCGTCCCTGCCCATGTTTGCTTGACCAAGTGTCAGCCGTCAAGTGTATCTTACGGCTGACTGACTTGGCCAGGGATGACACTACATTGCCTTCCACATGTTGGTATAGGGATGGCAGGGCCTTACGGGAAAAGTAATGCCGACTTGGCACCTGCCACTGTGGAACTGCACATTTTGCGAAGTCACGGAAGGGAGCAGACTCTACCAGGTTAAATGGTAATAGTTGCAGAGCCAGTAGTTTAGCCAAACTACTGTTTAGACGCTGGGCATGTGGGTGGCGGGGAGTATACATTTTTTTTCGTTCCAGCATGTGTGGAATCGAAATTTGGCGTCTAGATGATACAGCTGGTGGTGTGCTGGAGGTAGATGCGACACTGCCTGCTATATCATCATCCCTGCCAGTGGAGGCTGCCAACAGGTGACGAGTGACTATAGCAGGGCCAGGAACAGACTGATGTGCAGGTGGAGCAGGTGGAGCAGATGGAGCATGAGGAGGAGCGCGAGGAGAACTAGGAGGCCGACTGACCAATCTTTGGCCCTTTTGTGGGTTCTTTAAATGCTCCTGCCAACGGGCCGAGTGGTGGGTTGTCAAATGCCTGTTTAGGCAGCTTGTACCCAGGTGGTTGACATTTTTGCCACGTTTTATACCCTTCTTACAAATCTTGCAGATCGCAACTGTTTTATCTGCATGGGATGTCTCAAAAAAGGCCCAGCAAGATGAGGTGTGTATAGTGGCCCGGGAGACAACAGGTGCGGCCTTAGATGGAGTAGGCCGTCTGCTCTCCCCTCTTGCTTGCTCTGCCTCCTCCTCAACCTCAGACCCAACATCTGACTCCATCAAAGACTGAGCATCAGGCCTGGCCTGGGAGACAACAGGTGCGGCCTTAGATGGAGCGGGCCGTCTGCTCTCCCCTCTTGTTTGCTCTGCCTCCTCCTCAACCTCAGACCCAACATCTGATTCTATCAAAGACTGAGCATCAGGCCTGGCCTGGGAGACAACAGGTGCGGCCTTAGATGGAGCGGGCCGTCTGCTCTCCCCTCTTGTTTGCTCTGCCTCCTCCTCAAACTCAGACCCAACATCAGACTCCATAAAGGACTGAGCATCAGGCTGGAGTAGATGGCCGACACTGTGGTCAAACAGCTCAGCTGACTCCTCTGCCATGTCTGAAATTGGGTCTAAGGGAGGACATGAGGTGGACATGGACTCATCTGTATTTGTTCTGACAACTGCAGAAGACTGACCACTTTTCTCTGCCTGGGTCACTGTAGTTGCAGATGATGCCGATGATGAGGGTTTGTTCATATAGTCCACCACCTCCTGTACATACTGTGGACGTATAGCTTGGCCACTGCCGGAGAACAATCCAAATGGTGGCCTGGCTGAGGACTGACCACCACGTCCACCCCTGCCTCTAGACACCCTAGAAGCTGTGCCCCTTTCCGCAGCAGGGCCACGTATGCCTTTTCTTGGTCTACCAGGCATATTTGTCACTGATGCGTTGGCAACTGTGTGCGGTGAAAAACGCACACTGCTATGCGACCCACAGTTGTCGCTGGATACAGCACAGCAGTTGCGGTTCACGCACAGTAGCAAAGCCTTTTGCACAGTGGACCTAACGCTTTGAACAACAGGCGTTAGGTTGTCACTGATGCGTTGGCAACTGTGTGCGGTGAAAAACGCACACTGCTATGCGACCCACAGTTGTCGCTGGATACAGCACAGCAGTTGCGTGTCACGCACAGTTGCAAAGGCTTTTGTACAGTGCACCTAACGCTTTGAACAACAGGCGTTAAGTTGTCACTGATGCGTTGGCAACTGTGTGCGGTGAAAAACGCACACTGCTATGCGACCCACAGTTGTCGCTGGATACAGCACAGCAGTTGCGGTTCACGCACAGTAGCAAAGCCTTTTGCACAGTGGACCTAACGCTTTGAACAACAGGCGTTAGGTTGTCACTGATGCGTTGGCAACTGTGTGCGGTGAAAAACGCACACTGCTATGCGACCCACAGTTGTCGCTGGATACAGCACAGCAGTTGCGGTTCACGCACAGTAGCAAAGCCTTTTGCACAGTGGACCTAACGCTTTGAACAACAGGCGTTAGGTTGTCACTGATGCGTTGGCAACTGTGTGCGGTGAAAAACGCACACTGCTATGCGACCCACAGTTGTCGCTGGATACAGCACAGCAGTTGCGTGTCACGCACAGTTGCAAAGGCTTTTGTACAGTGCACCTAACGCTTTGAACAACAGGCGTTAAGTTGTCACTGATGCGTTGGCAACTGTGTGCGGTGAAAAACGCACACTGCTATGCGACCCACAGTTGTCGCTGGATACAGCACAGCAGTTGCGGTTCACGCACAGTAGCAAAGCCTTTTGCACAGTGGACCTAACGCTTTGAACAACAGGCGTTAGGTTGTCACTGATGCGTTGGCAACTGTGTGCGGTGAAAAACGCACACTGCTATGCGACCCACAGTTGTCGCTGGATACAGCACAGCAGTTGCGTGTCACGCACAGTTGCAAAGGCTTTTGTACAGTGCACCTAACGCTTTGAACAACAGGCGTTAAGTTGTCACTGTATTTTGCTGCCTAGCAAGCACGTATACCTGCTGTGATACAGCAGCACTGTGCCACGTGCTCACTAAACAGAACCCTCACACTTTCCCTACAGAAACTAAATTTTCAAATCTAACTAATGTAGTACAAAGTTCCCTAACTACACTAGATATCCCTTTCCACTAAATAGAAAGCTCCATACAGCAGAAGACTGACACTGTCCCTTAAGTTTTTTTTTTTTTTTTTTTTTTAACTCTAAGAACCAGCACAATCGCTGTATCTAACTACACTGGCTGTAAGCTAAATACAATTCTGCTATATGGAGCTTTAGAACCACTCGATATGTAGGAAATGTAGTGTAGCAAGCAGGAGTCAGACAGAACTGCTTCAACTCTCTTCAACAGGCTCTGGATAACTGTGCTAGGGGTTAGGCGGGGCCATCTTATATAGTGTGGGGCGTATTCACTCCTGATTGGCCTCTGGTCCCCGTAGTCACTCCAATCACGTTCCTAGGAGACTCCTGCCCCCTCATTGGCTTTTGCAGACGTTTCTGGGCCAATCACGGGCTTTTAAAGCCCAGTTCCTGTCCCAGTGCATTTTGGGCGGTTCTGGTGGCCGAATACCGAACTTTTGCCGCAAAAAGTTCGGTATTCGGCCGAATATCGAACATCCAATGTTCGGGTCGAACCGATGGTCGACCCGAACCGTTCGATCATCCCTAGCTCCAGTAAGTTAATCAAGTGTTTACTGTCTTTAAGGTGAGAAGGGTAAAGTGGTACAATCGGTTGCAAGAAATGGTCCACGTATTCCCCTATCCGGGAGAAAATCGATTCAATGCCACTAATAATAGGCCTCCCAGGGGGCTTGGTCTTGTTTTTGTGGACTTTTGGCAACTGGTAAATTGTGGGTAAACGTGGAGCTTTGGGCACAAGATATTGTGCCTCTTTTTTGGTTAATATACCTCTTTCTTTAGCCTTTTTTACAATTTTCTCAAGTTTTAATTTTAGACTCTGGGTTGGGTTGGTTCTCAACTTTTGATAGGTGACTTGGTCCCCCACTAGTCTATCCAGTTCTAGTTTGTAATCACTTTTGTTGAGAACCACTATTCCCCCCCCTTTGTCTGCTCCTCGTATAACTATGTCTTTCCGATTCTCTAGTTCCTTGAGACCCTTTTCTAATTCTTTAGTAGTATAGTGGTGTTTTAATTTAATTTTCCGCACATCATCTTCTACCATACTCTTAAAAACTTCCAAACAATGGTTGGAAGCCTTGGGGGGATTAAAAACAGAACGATTTTTTAATCCACTATCCTGATAATCAGCACTGTCAGAGGTGGGGTTATACGGTTTTTCTAAAAAATGTTTTTTAATTTTCAGCTTCCTGACATATTTTTCAATATCTATAAAAGTGTTGAACTTGTCAACACTTTTGTCAGGAGCGAATTTCAGACCAAGTTCCAGTATTTTTAATTCGTCAGAGGTGAACTGGGCGTTACTGAGATTAAAAATCCCTGCCCCTAGGATTCTCTTTTCCTTTTGTTTCTTTCGTCCACCTCTGCACCCTCTCCTCTGTTTTCCGTTCTTTCGTTTGGTGGAGGATTTCTTTGGGGTGTCATTTCCTGTTGATAATGGGGATAAGTATCCCCTCCCCACTGCTGCCAATGGTTCTCTCTCTGCCAGTAATTCCCTTGGTTCCATTGTTGTTGGGGTCTCCAATTCTGTGAGCCCCTCCCTCGTTGCCAGGGCTGGCCTCTCCCACCTCCTCTGTGTCCCCGCCAGGTTCCATTCGGGTGGTTGGAACCTCTTCCCCTCCCTCTTTGACCCGGGGCGCCACCTCGCCCCCTCCCCCGAAAACCCTTCTGTTGATTTTCTGGGGTATAGGCCAAAGGGGAGTAGCTGTTATACGTGGGTACATTGTACTGGGAGGTGTTGAAATACTGTGGTCTGTTGTTTCTATTTCCAGTATATTCATTCCTACCATTATCATCAAAGTTTGGAGTCCCTCCAGTGGGAGTGAAATTGGGATCTATGAATCTCTCGATTCCCATCTCTCTCACTGCCGGGGACTGTGTAGGGATATTGTTAGTATTGGTGGCATTTAGTCCTATCGGAGTATCCTGCCATTTATAGACTTTAGATTCTTTATAATCCAGTAGATCTCTTTGGTACTTATTAATCTTTTTATTTCGAGTGTCCTTATCTATTTTCTCTAAAAATTTCTGGGTTGATGTAATTTTTTCTTTAAAATCAGCATTGTCTTTAAAAGGTTCTAAAGTGGTTTTTAACTCACTAATTTTTTCCTCCAGCTTAGTCATTTTCGCCTTCCTTCGCGAAATAATAAGACTGAGTAATCTGGATTCGCTGTGGTTAAACGTGAGACCGTGGAGTTCCGGGTTGGTGATACGCAGGAACAGAGGAGCGTCCCGTACACCGAACCCATGCTGCATTTACCCCATGAAGGCATTCTGTATATGATGTTTGAGTAAGTGCATTTCTATTAATAAACCCCAATATCAGAACATACTACACTATCGGAGTTTCCTTATCTTTTTCCCTATACCACCCTGGAAATACTTGGAGTTCCTTGTGCGAGTTGAGCCATATTAAGGGACCGGAAGGATAGCTTGGAGGCATTTGTGGACCATATATGCTGTTTTAGACCCCCTGTAATTAAGGGGTCCACCAGCTTCGGTAAGAAGTATTTACCCTGAGCACTGGGTGGAGAAAGTCCCTATGGTGGAGGTCCCTCACTTGAAGCTAGAGTGATTTTCAGTCATTGCTGAGAGATCCGTATTGCACTGGGCACTTTAAGGACTGTTGATTTATTTCACTAAGGACTTTTTCACAACATATTTATTTATTCATACATATATTTAATAGCTTATATATAATTATTTATTTATATGTTTATGCACACAAGCACTTTTTTGGTTGTGTTTTAAGTGCTTAAGCGCAATATATTCACTCTTTTTTGGGACCATATAAAACGGGAGCGACCACACAATAGGGATACATAAGCGAGAAGCGCACTTGGCTAGGAGTTACCTACCTAGTAATTGTATTGTAATGGGTCAGGTCCTTCCACAGGACCTAATCAGCCTTGCAGCGTGTACCAGCAGTACCCGGTCCCAGAGCACCCTAGCTCAAGATGTGCCCTAGAAGTAAGTAATCCATATTAAGGATCACGCTGCACATTACCTTGCCAAAATGAAAGTCAGACAGTTTCTACTGTAATGGCTGATTTTTGCCGATATTCGGGCTGTGTGTACATGGCTTTACCCTATCCAACTTTATCCAAAACTAAGAAAAATAAATTGGCTGGACATGGACTTTAAATCCAGGACTATGATTACTAGAGTCTTCTGTCTGTAACCACATCCAATGATCTAGGGCTAGGGAGACTAATTATTCAAAGCTTGAGCACGGCATGTACCTTAGAGACACTGGGAAATGTCTTTATTATTCTTTTAACGTGGTTTAGAATGAGGCATTGACGTCACTAAGAGTTTACATCTATCAATAGTATCACTATTGTAATGCATATAAAACACAATTCACTACTATAAATATTTAAAATGTGCTCCTTTTAGGGTAATTTTAGATGTACGCCTAAATCTCCCTTTCCGCTGAAATCTAGTCCATGTTTGGATTGCGCTTTAGATTCCTCACTGCCTGTTTTGACACCATTTTTTTATGACAAACGCGCTGCAACCATGTGCATTGCACGTGCTTGCGGGACGTTTGCAGCACTTCCCCATTTGCTTTTATGTGTAGCATTTGGTGGGCTTACCATATAGTAAATGCAAGGTAGATTTGTCTCATAGACATAGTGGGTGATGAAATTGCTTGAACCTTAGTTTATGACACAATGCATAGACAGTCATTTTCATACTTAACAGTATCACTCTCACATTACATATTAATTATTTGTGTAGTGAAGACCCTCTGGCTGGTCCCGCTATCTTGTCCCAGGTCAACCTTTTCCCACACTTTAAGAGCAGCCAGGCACACAGTAGCATCCACACTTCTGGCTCAATAAGTAGTCTAAGGGATTGTTTTTTCTTAATTTATTGCTGTGCAACTTGGTTACAGCATAGGGAGCTGTGGGATACTCCAGAATGTTGAACAGTAGTAAGAGGACACCTTTCTTTGAGCAGCTACTTCTTCTTGAAAAGTCCCTTAGCAACAGTGTTTGGGAAATGGACAACACTGGGGCACCACAGCAATGTCCCAGGCTGGGCGAACCTCAGTCTCAGTGCAAAAGGAGGGTTGACAAACAGAATTCACCCAGTTTTTGCGCTCAGGTTTGTTCCTGAGGTATCTTCCCGTGGAATCAGAAAATGGTGCGCTCACTGGGTGAGGTGGGCCATTAGAGTCATTCCGTGCTGGAGGACCCTAAGCCTTCTGATTTAACTGTGCGACCGTGTCCGTTCAAGGGCTGGGAAGGCAGAGAGCATGCATTGTCAAGCACCCCCGGGGATTAGCATCCTAAGGTGCTGAAGTCACACTTTGGATTTGGGACTCCACTGTTTGAAACTACACTTAGCCACGTCACCAAAGCTTTTTTCTGCATCACGGCTTATGGGATATGCCTTTTGTCCCAGAGCAGGGCAATTTTTATTACCAGGCCATAAGGCCTGCGCAGTAGCCTTTTTTATTCTCTCCTATTTTTTTTTTTCTCAATGTTTGCTACATGCATGTATACACTATATTACCAAAAGTATTGGGACGTCCTGCCTTTACACACACATGCACTTTAATGGTATCCCAGTCTTAGTCCGTAGTGTTCAATATTGAGTTGTCCCACCCTTTGCAACTTTAACAGCCTCAACTCTTCTGGGAAGGCTGTCCACAAGGTTTAGGAGTGTGTCTATGGGAATGTTTGACCATTCTTTCAAAAGTGCATTTGTGAGGTTAGGCACTGATGTAGACAAGAAGGCCTGGCTCGCAGTCTTCGCTCTAATTCATCCAAAAGGCATTCTATCGGATTGAGATCAGGACACTGTGTAGGCCAGTCAAGTTCCTCCACCCCAAACTCGCTCTTTTTGGACCTTGCTTTGAGCACTGGTGCAAAGTCATGTTGGAAGAGACGAACAGTCCCCAAACTGTTCCCACAAAGCTGGAAGCATGAAATTATCCAAAATGTCTTAGTATGCTGGCGCTTTAAGTTTTCCCTTCACTGGAGCTAAGGGGCCAAGCCCAACCCCTGAAAGAAAAAAAAACACACCATAATCCCCCCTCCACCAAATGATTTGGACCAGTGCATAAAGCAAGGTCCATAAAGACATGGATGAGTGAGATTGGGGTGGAGGAACTTGACTGGCCTGCACAGAGGCTTGACCTCAACCCGATAGGGACACCTTTGGAATGAGACTGTGGCCAGGTTGGCACAGCTGTATGTACAGGTCCCTCTCAAAAAATTAGCATATTGTGATAAAGTTCATTATCTTCTGTAATGTACTGATAAACATTAGACTTTCATATATTTTAGATTCATTACACACAACTGAAGTAGTGCAAGCCTTTTATTGTTTTAATATTGATGATTTTGGCATACAGCTCATGAAAACCCCAAATTCCTTTCTCAAAAAATTAGCATATCATGAAAAGGTTCTCTGAACGAGCTATTAACCTAATCATCTGAATCAACTCATTAACTCTAAACACCTGCAAAAGATTCCTGAGGCTTTTAAAAACTCCCAGCCTGGTTCATTACTCAAAACCGCAATCATGGGTAAGACTGCCGACCTGACTGCTGTCCAGAAGGCCATCATTGACACCCTCAAGCAAGAGGGTAAGACACAGAAAGAAATTTCTGAACGAATAGGCTGTTCCCAGAGTGCTATATCAAGGCACCTCAGTGGGAAGGAAAAAGTGAGGCAGAAAACGCTGCACAACTGCAAGAGGTGACCGGACCCTGAGGAAGACTGGGGAGAGGGAAATGCCAAAATTCCTGTAGTCCAGTGTCAAGTACCCACAGTCAGTGATGGTCTGGGGTGCCATGTCAGCTGCTGGTGTTGGTCCACTGTGTTTTATCAAGGGCAGGGTCAATGCAGCTAGCTATCAGGAGATTTTGGAGCACTTCATGCTTCCATCTGCTGAAAAGCTTTATGGAGATGAAGATTTCATTTTTCAGCACGACCTGGCACCTGCTCACAGTGCCAAAACCACTGGTAAATGGTTTACTGACCATGGTATTACTGGGCTCAATTGGCCTGCCAACTCTCCTGACCTGAACCCCATAGAGAATCTGTGGGATGTTGTGAAGAGAAAGTTGAGAGACGCAAGACCCAACACTCTGGATGAGCTCAAGGCCGCTATCGAAGCATCCTGGGCCTCCATAACACCTCAGCAGTGCCACAGGCTGATTGCCTCCATGCCACGCCGCATAGAAGCAGTCATTTCTGCAAAAGGATTCCCGACCAAGTATTGAGTGCATAACTGAACATAATTTTTTGAAGGTTGACTTTTTTTGTATTAAAAACACTTTTCTTTTATTGGTCGGATGAAATATGCTAATTTTTTGAGATAGGAATTTTGGATTTTCATGAGCTGTATGCCAAAATCATCAATATTAAAACAATAAAAGGCTTGCACTACTTCAGTTGTGTGTAATGAATCTAAAATATATGAAAGTCTAATGTTTATCAGTACATTACAGAAAATAATGAACTTTATCACAATATGCTAATTTTTTGAGAGGGACCTGTATATGGTGAACTTGCCTTAAAGTTCTCCACTTTTGGATGAGGTTTCATTCCTTTATATATTCGGTTACTATGGTCAACATTACCAAAGATGCATGCATTGCCTGGTTAAAAGAAAACAGTTGAAAATATCCTGAGACACACACAAACGTTAATTTACTTTATGTTCTTAGCAGCTAAAATCACTATTGCTATTGCATGGGAAAGCCCGGTTATCGATTTAGCCCTAATGGAACGTAAACTTACCTTCTCATCCAACATCAGTGCCTGATCTCACAAATGTGCTTCTGGAAGAATGGTCAAACATTACCATGAAAACACTCCTAAACCTTGTTGAAAGCCTTCCCAGAAGAGTTGATAGCTGCAAAGGGCGGGCCAACATAATATTGAACCCTACAGACTAAGACTGGGATGCCATTAAAGTTCATGTGCTGAGGCACTGGATCTCCCCGAACTCCCCTTCTGTTAAAGAATGGACTGCCCAGATGGGAGAAGTACATATATCAGCACAGGGGCAGTCAGGGCAAGTTTGAGAAGTTGTGGGCTCCCTGGCTGGCTGTGCCTGGCTCCGGTGGATCTGGTGCTAGAAAGATTGGTGGCTCGCGGGCTGTGAGGGTAATGTTTGATACCTTTACACGGGTTGAAGCATGGCACTGTGTGACGTATGGGACTGTCTCTTCCTTGTAAGAATGTCAATATGGGCTGCCTATTCGGGTGCCTTATTCTGTCGATTAATGTTTGCAGGATGTTAATTTCTTTTTGTTTGTTATCTGTATGCTGTGGGTGTGTCTGCTCTGGACTCTGTATTGTTTTTTTCTTTGCACAAAGTTTAATAAAGTTCTTCTTGATATAAAAAAAAAAGTTCATGTGCGTGTAAAGGCAGGTGTTCCAATTAGTGATCGACCGATATCGTTTTTTTCGTTGCCGATACCGATATTTTGGTAATCACATATCGGTAGCGGCCGATATTTTTGTACATTTAAAATTTTGCAAAATAAACACAAATTTGGACAAAAATCTGTTACTGAACATGTAAAACTTATATTTATTAACATTTTTACCATTAAGGGCTTGTTCTTCACACCTTAACTGCATGAGAACTGATAGAAAAACTTCAATTGCAGGGACATCAGTTTCACATCATTCTGATTGTGCATTAATGCATAATAAACTGCTGCAGTAGTGCACTCACATAGTTGCCAACTGTCCCGTTTTTGGCGGGACAGTCCCGCCAAATTGGACCTAGTCCCGGGAAATTTATACTCCCGGGACTTGACCCGTGCTACGGTGCAGTCAGTGGGGAAGCGCCGAGCGTGGGGGAGGCAGGAGGAGCGGTCTGACCTTAATTCTTCTCCCTGCGATCTCAGTGAGTCACTCCAGCCGTCATTGGTATCTTCATGTCTTCCTGCTGTTCGGCGGGCGCCCTGTGATTGGGCAAACTGTGGTGGGGGCTGGCCTCTGACTCTGTTCCTGTCGAATGCTTTAACTTCGGGTACGCTCCGCCCCCGCCCGCATGCCCCGCCCCCACACACTCAGCGCGCTCAGAGCAGACTGGACGTCCTCTGAACAAGATTGAAGACAGAAGAGAAGAACAGATCCCTCCTCAAGAACTGTGAGTCACAGTGCCTTTAGCTGCAGTGCCGGCAGATTTCTTTACAGGTCTCACTGTGACTCGATGTAAATGGGGACAAGGAGAGAGCAGAGTGAGTCAGACTCACTTGTAGAGTAGGGGGATGGGTAGTGAGTTCCCCTTGCTGTGATGGTTTGGGCCTGCATCAAGGAAACCTTAGGCAAACCTTATGTATATGGCAGATATAGCAGATTATGATAGTTACTAATGAGAGATATAGTTATCTTATGGCTGTTTTTTTTATATTTTGGCAGTTTTATTCTTGTAGTGGAGAAATGTTTTGGCATTACTGAACCCCCAGCGTTAGATGGATCTGACCCAATACTCCAGCATTGTCATCACGGCGCGTTGTATGCATTGTTTCATATCCTAAAAAAATATTTTTTGATAATAATATCCAGATTTCCTATTATCTTCTTTCCTGTTAGATAAGGGACTCTCTTTTGTGTCTGGTGGGATTCCAACATTCGCCGGGATAGACGTTCTCTTCTCTGGGCCTCCATCATCTGCTCTCATTCTGGGTAAGAGCATGCATGAGATGTCACCACACTTTTGCTGAGATATATATATCTGTACACTGTTGTTCATGATCTGAACTAATCACTGTTGTCAATTTACATTATTACAGCATTAAATGTGAATACTGCTCTATAATTGGCTGTAAGCTCCTGAACAAGCCATGATTGCTCCACGATACACGTTGAGCGTCCAATATCCAGATGGTACCTGCTATTCAGTGGGGAAGAAAAAAACTGATTAGACTAGAGAAAATGAGGGGATGCCTGCCCTGGAATGCTAGAGAGGAGCAAAGTCTCAGCAGTGCCATAAAACAAAAATTCTGTCTGGAAGAGAAATAGGGAAGTAGCTGTCTCTGTATTCTCTCCCTGTTCCCTATCTCTCTTCCAGACAGAATTTTTGTTTAAGGCACTGCTGAGACTTTGCTCATCTCTAGCATCCCAGGCATCCCCTCATTTTCTACAATATCTGTCTTTTGTTCCCCACTCTTCTCTAATAAACAGCCTCTTCTCTCTTCTTCTATCAGTCACGTCTGTAAGGGTCCTTTCACACAGCGCACCATCCAACGAGGTCCGTTCTGCTCAGTGCAGGATCGATCCGCCAATCCCTGCTGAGCAGGCGGATGACAGCTCCGTCTCGACTCTGTGTGCAGAGATGGAGCTGTCAGATCCCCGCTGTCCTTAATGGAGAGATCGGATGTCCGTTCTCATCTGATCCCATCTGCCAGATGGATGGAAAATAGGGTTTCCATCCGTCCGGATTTGACGGACAGGATCAGATAGCAGCGGGTGTCAGCGGACATTTCTCCGCTGACACCTGCTGCCTCATGGGGGTGCATGGAGCATCCGAACAAGTCCGCCTGAAAAACTGACAGACGGATCGGATCGCCCATGTGAAAGGACCCTAACTGTTAACTTTCTATTGTTTTCTTGCCCTGTCCAAAATTCCTTGTCCCCCCTTTTTCTCTGTTCCCACCAGTGCTAAGTTGTGCTCCATGTGTCATGGGGGGTGGTAGACGGACCTGACCACGGACCACACCAGCTCCAGAGGAGTCTGGACTGATATTTCCCACTCTCCTGGTCCCTTCCACGGGAAGGATTTCTATCCTTTATACACACGGAACTTTGGGTGCCACTTGTGTGTCTACCTAAATGGGGGAGTAGCCGGAAGAGGCCAAGAGTCTCCCCCCCCTCCCCCCTCCCCCTTATTTCTAAAATGATTATTATATTTTCAATACCTCTTTTCTTATGCAGTACTGCCCGTATTTTCTTTCCAATATGGTATTATTTTCTTTATTTACAATTTTACAACTTTCCTCCAGTTTTACCTTCCCTCTCCTGGAGAAAATTGTACTTAGCTATGATCATAGCTGCTGCCCCATTTACACTGTACTGTAGGCATGGCTTGTTTGTGTGTGATTCAATTTGTGTGTGATTCAATGATGGCTTTTTCTTCTACATTTATCAGCCACAAACTGCTATCTGGAACTTGATAAAAAAAAAATATATAAAATGACTTGCATTAGCCAGGATTTGAACCCGGGACGTCCTAGTTGGTAAATCGTTTCCTTAACATAGGACCATCATACTAATGCACTTATATCTGGTATAAAACGTCCTCTTATCTTTTCTCACCATGATCTGCAAAGTGAATCATCGCCAGGCGCCGCTATGAGCGGCTATTTCAATCGCCGGCTTTCTCTCACTCATTGCTCGTTCAAACCGCATGTTGCCTTGTCTTGTCCAATGCTGCCGGAGCTTCAAGCTATTGCCCTTGCCTGAACAAGACCGGAACCTCGCTACCGATCCAGTATCTCGCTACCGGATTACTCCATTACTCTTGGACCTTGCTACTACTAACCCATCTAGTGATAAGTACCCCGCAGGGGATTCCTTCCTCAACCTAACTTTCACTATCTACTACTGCATACTAAAGGGACTATTACTATCTAAGCTATTTCTATCATCTGCATAGATTGCTAGCTCTTGGGACTACCATCACCTATCATTGCACTAGGTTACTCTCTCTTGCATACTTCATCTGCTGTCCCCTACCACCTGTTACTATACATGATTGCTAAAACCTATCTGCATACTATCATCACCTACCACTCTCCTGAATACTACTACTAAGTGCTCACCATTCTATTGCCTGTCTCTCACCTCTATTCTATCATATACATTCTATCACTCCAGGAACATCATATTGAGTGTATGTATATTTGCATAACAGGCTGTACACAGTGATGAAGTCCTGAGAGTTGGATATGTTGTTCAACACATTCTCTACATGACTACTGAGTGTAATAATTCTGCAGCTGCAAATCCATTCACTAACAAGAAACGCATGAGCGTTACAGCTGTTCACTCTGCATTGTGGTCAGCCTGCATTGAAGGGGGCATGCTTTGGTCAGTCTGCGTTGTAAGGGGGCACGCAGTGGTCAGTCTGCATTGTAAGGGGGCACGCTTTGGTCAGTCTGCATTGTAAGGGGGCACGCTGTGGTCAGTCTGCATTGTAAAGGGGCACGCTGTGGTCAGTCTGCATTGTAAAGGGGCACGCTATGGTCAGTCTGCATTGTCAGGGGGCACGCTGTGGTCATTCTGCATTGTAAGGGGGCACGCTGTGGTCAGTCTGCATTGTAAGGGGGCACGCTGTGGTCAGTCTGCATTGTAAGGGGGCACGCTGTGGTCAGTCTGCATTGTAAGGGGGCACGCTGTGGTCAGTCTGCATTGTAAGGGGGCACGCTGTGGTCAGTCTGCATTGAAAGGGGGCACGCTGTGGTCTCTCTGCATTGAAAGGGGGCACGCTGTGGTCAGTCTGCATTGAAAGGGGGCACGCTGTGGTCAGTCTGCATTGAAAGGGGGCACACTGTGGTCTCTCTGCATTGAAAGGGGGCACGCTGTGGTCTCTCTGCATTGAAGGGGGGCACGCTGTGGTCTCTCTGCATTGAAAGGGGGCACGCTGTGGTCTCTCTGCATTGAAAGGGGGCACGCTGTGGTCACTCTGCATTGAAAGGGGTACGCTGTGGTCACTCTGCATTGAAAGGGGTACGCTGTGGTCACTCTGCATTGAAAGGGGTACGCTGTGGTCAAATATAACAGGCTAATTTTTAAGTTGATTATTTTGTACGGTACCCGAATGATGTTACAAAAATCCAAATGGCCCTTGGCAGAAAAAAGGTTCCCCACCCCTGCTTTATGTGATGCCCAGAATATCTAACTGCATTACTTAGGCCTGCATGCATGGGTGCATGAGTATAAAAAATGCAGCTTTTACAAGCATCCAGAATTGTTTTTTTTAGCCTTTGATGCAATTGGGTGTTAGCCTAAGTGACCAGGCACATTCTGAATTTAGATCCATATTTTAAAAGCAGTGCTTTCAGACACAAAAAAATGTCCTGAGGATTTTTCAGAGAGAAGCTTACAAGCAAAATTTACGTGTTTACATGCCTAAATGCGCGCAGATGATTTTTTCTTCCCTTTCCAGGGAGAAAGATCCAAAGTATATAGGAGTATTGTATTACACCCTTGTGCATGAAACCTTATTAGCTTTTCTCTTCAAGATTTGTTCTTGCACATTTTTTCTTCCATCGGTTTACATCTATTTCATCTAAGATCTAATCCTAATAAAGAACAAATGACTCAAGTTAGGCCCGGATAATATGCTCTGCCTGCCTCTCGTGGAGCTCCCTTAAAGTAGGCAGCCAGTAAATGCAAAAATAGTGACTGGAGATTTAGCCTCCCTCTAATCTAACCGAAAAAAAAAAAAAGTGTGTTCCTGTTAGAGATTTATTTTCTGTCTGGTGAGACCATATTCAGAACAATAGAAGGGAAAATCTTTCCAAAGGAGTCCTGGATGGCCGTAATACCAACCAGACCTTCTAGCCTAGCACACGTTTTTTTTATTTCATTCAACCCAGTGGGCTGAAAAAAAAAAAAACTGAGAGATCACTGTATTAACTATGCAATGTTAGTACAGCGATCTCCCCTGCTGTGCTATTGTGTTCTGACAGGGGGACCACCCCCCCCCCCTCCGCCAGCACACACTGGTTATCACTTGCAGCCAATGGCTTGACTGGATGCTGATCAGCTACTGGTTTTCGACCAGGCTCATTTGACAGAAGCTGGTCGTGAGATCTTCTGTCGGACAAGCAGCTGTACACGCTGTACAACAACCACAAAAAGAGAAAAGCAGCTGGATTTTCAGGGCCAATAAAGGAGGGATGATCACAAATAGAGCAAAAATGTATAAAAAAACATATTTTATTAAATCATAACGATAAAAAAGAAATATTGTATGTAGGGGGTATGGGCCTATGCTGGTCTGCACACCAAAGGGGTACAGTCCAAAGCATTAAGCCTAGGGGTTTGAGTGTGCCACGAATACCAATATGAAAAATAAGAATACTTCCACACTTCCAGAAGGTATAAAAATGAAAAAAATATATAAGTTTATTCAAAGTTCATTTACATAGTTTAGGGATATATGGAATTAGGTAGACAATACAAAAATTACATATAACAATACATATTACATTTCAAAAGACCAAGAGAAAACAGAGAGAATGGTGCAAAAAGATCATTAATTTTTACGAGCTTTACAAAATGGTTGTCAATTTACATTATTACAGCATTAAATGTGAATACTGCTCTATAATTGGCTGTAAGCTCCTGAACAAGACATGATTGCTCCACGATACACGTTGAGCGTCCAATATCCAGATGGTACCTGCTATTCAGTGGGGAAGAAAAAAACTGATTAGACTAGAGAAAATGAGGGGATGCCTGCCCTGGGATGCTAGAGAGGAGCAAAGTCTCAGCAGTGCCATAAAACAAAAATTCTGTCTGGAAGAGAAATAGGGAAGTAGCTGTCTCTGTATTCTCTCCCTGTTCCCTATCTCTCTTCCAGACAGAATTTTTGTTTAAGGCACCGCTGAGACTTTGCTCATCTCTAGCATCCCAGGCATCCCCTCATTTTCTACAATATCTGTCTTTTGTTCCCCACTCTTCTCTAATAAACAGCCTCTTCTCTCTTCTTCTATCAGTCACGTCTGTAAGGGTCCTTTCACACAGCGCACCATCCAACGAGGTCCGTTCTGCTCAGTGCAGGATCGATTCGCCAATCCCTGCTGAGCAGGCGGATGACAGCTCCGTCTCCACTCTGTGTGCAGAGATGGAGCTGTCAGATCCCCGCTGTCCTTAATGGAGAGATCGGATGTCCGTTCTCATCTGATCCCATCTGCCAGATGGATGGAAAATAGGGTTTCCATCCGTCCGGATTTGACGGACAGGATCAGATAGCAGCGGGTGTCAGCGGACATTTCTCCGCTGACACCTGCTGCCTCATGGGGGTGCATGGAGCATCCGAACAAGTCCGCCTGAAAAACTGACAGACGGATCGGATCGCCCATGTGAAAGGACCCTAACTGTTAACTTTCTATTGTTTTCTTGCCCTGTCCAAAATTCCTTGTCCCCCCTTTTTCTCTGTTCCCACCAGTGCTGAGTTGTGCTCCATGTGTCATGGGGGGTGGTAGACGGACCTGACCACGGACCACACCAGCTCCAGCCCACACCGCACACCATACCCCCCTCGGTTGCCAGCTCACTCACCCTGTGCTGCCCCTGGACTGACATGTGGAAGAAGCAGCGGCTTCCCCCTCAGTCTCCTCCGTGTCCCCCTTCGTTGGTCGGGCTTCCCCAGTGTATCCTCCTCCTTCGCTAATAAGATGGCTTCTCCTTTCAACCAATCGGGAAACAGGTTTCACATTCGCTTCCTGATTGGCCAGGAGGAGAATCCGTGTGACAATAGCGAATATTAATTCGCTATTGTCACAAAAATAGGTGGGCTCAGGGTGCAGTGCTCTGCGCCCCACGCCCACCCAGTTTTTGAAGCCTATTAGAGCCTCTGGCTCTAATCACCTGCTTAAAAAAAAAAATCTCCCATTGAAATCCATGCGTCTGGCGCACTGCATGTAGATTAGGGGGCTGGACAAATGGATGGGCCACCACTGGTTCCCACTCTATTACTTCCCCTTAAAACTTTTTTCTCACTGTCTCATTCAAATTTATTTAAAACAGGTATTTATAGTGCTGTCAATTTATGTAGGGCTTTGCATATATTGATTATTATTATTATATATTCTATATTTACATCAATCCCAGCAATTAATTAACTTACTATCTAAGGTCCCTATCTTACATGAATACATACACCAACTTAGGCTGTAAAAACACACACAAGAGGGTGCAAACGCCTAGTGTATTACCCCCATAACCATTTATGAGGCGTGCTGGGCAAGGGGGGAGGGAACAAATAGCAGCAGAAGCACTTGGAATGCTCATTGGAGACTCTCAGCCGGCTCCAGAACTGGGCATGAGCAGTGCTGAGCCGGGAGTGTTAGCGGTGCAATGCTGCCCTTCTTAAAGTGCCGCCTGGGTCCAATGGACCCAGCGGGACCCATGGTAGGGCCGGCCCTGGATCCTATATAGCAGGATCACACAGTCTCTGTGTTCATTGCAGGCAGAAGGACGGACGGCTGTGTTTACATCAGCCGTCCGTCCTTTTATCTCAGGGAGAGATCGAGGGTGTCAGGCGGCCATCGGAGCCGCCTGACACATGCATCGGCTTCCCCGCTGATGGGCGCATGCTCGCCTCCTAGCTCCTCCCAGGCAAGTGACGTACCGATACTTGACTCTGCCTGGGAGAGCCAACTTGCCGACGTATATACCTGTATAAGTATACGGTCAGCAAGTGGTTAAGTTGTTAATGTTTCCCTCATTCATCTTATTTTTTTTTTTTTTTTGGTGCCCCATTTTTTCGGTTGTGGCCTCTCCATACTCCACCTCCGATCTGTTCTCCCCTTTTTTTACTCACTGTCCCCCGCCACCTTTTGCCTTCTGTTCTCTTCATGTCCTCCTGGCTGCCCTTTTTCCTACCTCCCTGTCCATGCTTTTGCCTGCATCTAGGTGATGTGTGTGTTTGCACCATCTCAGCTTCATAAGTTCGACATAGCACAAGCAGTGAGTCCGGCAGTGAGTGGGGGTGGGGTAAAGCTCTGCTTTTCGGCTTTCAGGACATTTGATGTATGAGAGGTGGTAGAGCTGCAGAAGGAAGCAATGGGTAGTTGGGAGACATTACACACAAATAATAATAGACATTAATCATTCTCTGACAGTTGCAAGTCCTGGTCAGTGTAGTGTAATGATAAGTGCAGTGTAATGGTCATTGTAGTGTAGTGGTCAGTGTAGTGTAATGATAAGTGTAGTGTAGTGGTCAGTGTAGTGTAATGATAAGTGCAGTGTAGTGGTCAGTGTAGTGTAATGATAAGTGCAGTGTAATGGTCAGTGTAGTGTAGTGGTCAGTGCAGTGTAATGATCAGTGTAGTGTAGTGATCAGTGTAGTGTAATGATCAGTGTAGTGTAGTGGACAGTGTAGTGTAATGATCAGTGTAGTGGGGAGGTTATGTTATTATCAGAGGCTTAACTAGAACCTTCAGGGCCCCGCAAGAAACAATGAAGGGGCCCTTCCCTTCCGACTCCTTCCTGGTTATCTATTGTGACACATCCCCTGCAGCAGCCGGCAGGAGAGGGAAGGGAGCACAGTGGGGGGGAGCACACAGGGGCCCAGAGACAGCAGAACACAAGTGAACTGGATAGTAGGAGTGGCGGGGGCAGACAAGACGAACCAATCTCGTCAATTTTCCTCCTGCAGCTACAGGAGGAAAAAGGAGGACAGTGATTTCTCTACATGCTGCCCCCGCCCGCCCCTCCTATCAATGTGTGTACAGGGGATCTGCAAAGGCCCCCTTGGAGCATGGGGCCCGGTTGCAATTGCAACCCTTGTAGTTATGCCCCTGCTTATTATATTCCACTGCATAGAAAAAATAATAATATATTTTTCTTTTTTTCAAGGAAGTGTTGAATCTTGAACTTGAATGACAAACTAAAGTCTGCAAATAGCTTTCGGCAAAGGTAGGAATAATCCTAACTGGATGAAATGTTGTTCAAGGTGTTGATATGCTAGTTCAGGATTTGACAAATGTAATTTAGTTTTAAAATGGCATATCAATCATGCAAACTTACACACACAATCATGCAGACAGTTGTGCGCACAGCTGAGCAGTAAAACAGACAGTCACACACACACAGACAGTTATGCACAGAGAGACAGTAACACATACACACAAGCCAGCATTTTTTTTTGGTGTCTCCCCCCTCCTGCTTTATTACCTCATTGCAGGAGAGGGGGCATTGCTGCTGCAGCCTCCTGGTCTGTGCTTCTCACACAGGCACAGACCATCTTCACTTGTAGTCCAGCTGAGTGTCGGGATGTCACATGACACCCAGCGCTCAGGCACTGAAACTGTGAACGAGGGGGGTGAAGCATAACATTGCTCTGAGACAGAGTATCTTCAAGATATGCTAGTATGTATCTCTCCCCATGTTTACTGAGACTGGGAGCGAGGAGGGAGCCAGGGAGTGTGGGGAGAGATACATACTGGGAGATTGGGAGATAATGTCCCAGTATTGTCCCCCCCCCCCTCCCCGCTGAAAGACAAATTTACAGGCAGCCTGCTTCTCAGTGAAACATGACAGCTGCTGGCCAGAGAATAAACTTTTACATTTAAGTACAAGGCAGCCACAAAGCTTCCCCATGCTAGCTTATCCTCTGATCAAGTTTTCCTGTGTTGTACTTTTAGTACATACCAGCTTATCCTCTGACCATCAGCTGACAAGTTGTCCTGTGCTGCCATGCTTTTCTAAGAAGCAGGCAGCATGGTCTGGTCAGTGACTGTCTCTCTCCACTGGTGCAGATTATCCTCATACTAGGGGCACCCTTTATTTCACTTATGCTTCTGTATTATTTGCACAAGGGGAGAGAAAATTACATTTTGTGTCCATTTAAAGCGGAGTTCCACCCTAAAAATACACTTTTCCCCCTTCTGCTTGCTCTAAATTACCTTAAAAACAATTGGATAATTAAACTTTTTTTTCTATTCACACACCTTGTTTTTAAAGAAAATATACTTACCTTACCTCCTCTTCATCCCTCTGCGGCCGCAGCTTGCGCCATCACCTTTCTCTTTGCGTTGACTCCTGGGAGCTGAATGTCATCGCTCCCAGGAGTCAATGTGCCTTCACCGGCCCTGCTTGTCACTTCCGGTGCAGGCGTTTCATACCCTGCTAAACAGCTTCTGGGCATGCATTGGCATTGTGGGACCGAAGAGGACACGGAAGAGGATGCTCCGGCTTCAGCTGCCCACACCTGAGATGGCAGCGCTGGACAAGACATTTTCAAGGTAAGTATTTCTTCTAAAATGTAAGTGCGACCTGGGACAGATCAGAGGCTATCCATTGTGGAATGTACTAGCCCTGACTGTCCCGGGGGTTTTTTTATCTAAATTTTTATTTTTTTCAGGCCGGAACTCCGCTTTAAGTGTCTTTGCCTTGTAATCCAAGGTTTTAAAGAATTTCACACAGCTCAGTTATTTTTACAGATGCATCTCTCTGCTTGTTTGCGTATTCCTAAAACCTGTGCTATATGTTTGTGTATTTCCCTGAACTTGCCTTAGGGCACCTTCTTAATGGTTTTATGCAGGGCTGGACTGGGAATAAAAAGCAGCCCTGGAAATTTTTTTATACCAGCCCTAACATTAATTGTGCCAATTGTGACATATATACAGGTAGAGAAAGCCAAAAGATTGAAAATTATTTACCCAAAAAGGAGCGCACTCAAAGGACTTAAAAATAAACCAAAGAGCTTCTTTTGTTCTAAGCAGACATGCAACATCTTGCATCAACGCTTCATCCCCATAATCCAGAATAGTCCAATAATGGGAACAAAACATTGACTGAATGCTGCTGCATGTTTGATTTAAATAAATGTTATTTTGCTTAGTCCTCAATGCTATGAGTGCACTGTTTGTTGGATATAGTTTTCACACAGTGATTCATTCTGACACACATACTGATACACACACACAGAGTAATCCATACTGACACACACTATCTATCTTATCTTATCTATCTTATCTATCTATCGCCCCAGGTTAGTTTTTATTTTTTTAGTTACAGGAAAAAAAAATATCTTTATGAAGAAAAGATGAGCTCCAAAAACCGTAGCATATTAGATTTCTTTAAACAGAGATCTGAGAAAGGACCTGCAGGCCAAAGACAGGCAAATGTTGCTAGGCCAACTGATAAAGCAATTGCAGAACAAGGAGAGCCAAGTGATGCTTTTCCAGTTGAAAGAAGATCTATAGAGGAAGGATGCGTAAGTGGCACTCCTCCAGCCGAGAGAGTGTCTGAAGAAGAAGGACATGTAAGCGGCACTCTTCCAGCGGAGACAATTCCTGAAGAGGAAGAGCATGTAGGTGGCACTCTTCCAGAAGAGAGAATTTCTGAAGGGGAACAAAGTTTGATTCTTCCATTTGAGAAAGAGCCTGGAAAACTAGGGGAACTGAGTCAGCGCTTGCCACTCAAGAGATTAAAGTCAGTGGAATCCCTACCAGCTAAAAGTGGAAAAAAGCAAAGAAGATCTGGTCCTGCTCTGCCACTTAAAACAATTGTCAGAAAGCGAGGACAACCAAGTCTTGCTCTGCCAGTTGAGAGAGGGACAGCAGAGAGAAGGTCCACTGAGCGAGGAGAGCAAAGTCTGCGATATGTAATGGAGACAGCAGAGGAAAGAGAGGCAGAAGTAGAAGATTTACCTATTTCTCTGTCAGACCCAAGTGACACAGAAGAGATAAGACTAGCAAGTGCTACTCTTCCAGACAGTGATCAGGGTCAACTCAGTGTCAGTCATTCTTTATTAGTTTCCCCCCAAAAAAGAAAAATGCTCTCAAAAGGAGGAAAGACTACTAAAGTAGGCCATAAACGTTTATGCAGTTTTAACACCAATTGGCCATCCAAATTTCCTTTTATTAAAGCAAGTAGGATAGGTAGTTCATATGCTTTTTGCACATATTGCTATAAAGACATAAGAATTACACATGGTGGAATTAATGATATCAGAGTGCACATAGAAACCAAGGTCCATATAGAAAAGGCTGGTGTGTTTTCTGCTGGAGTGTCAAGCAAAAAAATAACAACTTGGGCATCAACGGCTGATACATCTCCAGCATATGACCAGGCCAACAGAGCTGCACTGCTTTGGACTGGTTATTTGATTGAACATAATATTGCATTCCTGTCTAGTAACCATGCTGCAAAACTCTTCAAAGAAATGTTCCCAGGAGAAGTTTCATCCAAATTTTTATGTGGGAGAACAAAAGCTACACACCTGTGCAATGGTATTATAGCACCAGAAGCACAAAAGAAAGTGTTAAATTCATTGGTGGACACTAATGAAAGTTGGTTTTCCTTGGCTACAGATGGCAGCAGTGATAGTGAAGACAAACTTTTCCCAGTTTTATTAAGACACCATGAAAAAAATTCAATAAATGTCATTACTTCTTTACTTGACATGTTTCCATGTAACAAGGCTACTGGAGAAAATATTTTTAATGGAATAAATTATGTGATTTTAAAAAAGGGATTGGATTGGAAAAATTGTGTGGCCTACAGCAGTGACAATGCAAGTGTTATGGTTGGTAGACACAACAGTGTGCTGAGCAGAGTAAAAGCCAAACAATCTACCGTGTTTGATGTGGGTTGTCCATGCCACTTAGCCCATTTGTTGAGCCAGCAAGCCGCAAAAATGTTGTCAGTGAGTGTTGAAGACCTTATTATTGACACTTACTACCACTTTGAAAAAGCCTGCTCCAGAAAAGAAGATTTGCGCGACTTCATGATTTTCTGCAATACAGATGTCAGGAAAGTTCTGAAGCACTGCTCAACACGATGGCTAAGCCAAATGAAATGTGTTGAAAGGATTCTTTCTAAATGGGATGCACTAAAAGGATATTTTTCTACTTACTTTGGTGATGGAGAAGATGGCAGAGGAAGAAATAAGGGAGCAGAGAGAGAAAAACGTTTAGTCTCACTGTATGAAAGCAGAATTACAATGATCTATCTTTGTTTTGTTCATGCAGTTCTCAATAATGTTGACAACTTTAACATAATGCTACAATCCAATGACCCCAAAGTTCATGTGTTACATGAAGAGGTAATTCAGCTGTATAAATATTTCCTCGTCAAGCTTGTAAAACCAGAAGTTTTAGCAAACAAAACAGAAGAATTGTTGGATGTTGATTTTTATTCTGGGGAAAACCAAAAAGACGATAAGCAAATGTTTATTGGATTTGCTGCTCGACAGGCTCTTAGAGTCCATGAGGATGATCTGAATGAAAATACCATCAAAGTCTTTTATGCAGATGTGAGGGAATTTTACTGTGCAGCCCTTGGCTACATGAAGAAAAGGTTTCCCATGAAGAATGCTGTTTTAAAAGCTGCAAGATACCTTGATCCAAGAAAACGCCTGTTTGTACCTTTTGAAGATATAATGGACATGCTCAGTTACTTTCCTGGTATTATTTCAGATGGAGAAGTTGATAGTTTGCAGTGTGAGTACGAACTGTATCAAATATCAAAAAATACTGAGATCGGATTGACTGAAGAGCAAGATCAAGGTTCAGTAAGGATTGACAGCATATGGCAACAGATTTCAAGTCTTACCTATCCATCATCTGGCCAGAAAATGTATCCTCTTCTTTGCAAACTTTGAAAATACTTACTTCTGATTCCACACAGTAACGCATATTGTGAAACCATATTTAACATGGTGAGAAAAGTACAAACTGAAACAAAAAGTCAGTCGGCAAAAGACAACAAACAAGCACGGTCTTCCTAAAGTGTTTATTCCGATTCTACAGGAATTAGAAACACACTTGTTGGCATTTTGTCTGCGAAAGTAAATTTATTTTCCTCTGTTGCATGTTATGAATGGAAGCCGAGCACTGAACTTGTTAAGAAAGCACGATCGATCACATATAAAACTTTAAAACAACGAAGAGAACAGCAAGAACATGCTGAAAGGACCGCCTGAACAGGAAGGACGTGCAGTTTAAAAACCTAAAAGTGTTAACTTCCAGCAAATAAAACTTGGGACATGGACAGGTTTCTCACACAGATTTATGCTATACTTGTTTTTTTGGTTTCTATTATTATACATAATTGAAACAAGTGTTTGTTTTATAGCATAACGCAATGCCGTAACAGTTAAGAATATAGTTCTATAGCATCACATTTAAGGTAACAGATGTGACGACAGTTTTAGTTTTAAAAAATTATTTCATTGTTTAAAAAGAAGGAAAAGATGAGAAATTGGAATTATTTTAGAAAAGTTAAAATTCAGGTTAAATATATGTATTTATTGTTATTTAAAAAAAATACAAGAAAAACTTAGCGCGCTTAAACTGAAGTGGATCTTTTCAAATTATATTCTCTAAAATAACAACATAAATATACATAATGCAGACTATATGATAAGACAACATAAAATATAGGGTGTGTCTGGGAGAGAACTCATATGAAACATAGCCCTATCACCCCTGGCTCGGGGTTTGAAGTACTTCAATGGAGAGGAATAACTCCCATAGCAAAATATCAATATGGATGTCACCAAGTGATGTATTCAGTAAGATGTGCATCAATCCTTTTGGCATTGGTGGGTATGCCAGCAAACTAGCCACAACTAGGCAAGTATATAAAACGCCACCGGCACACAGTCACTTCTGGGTTTCACTAATTCTCAATCATGTGAGCCTCATGGGTCCTCCTCTCTATGAGGTCTTCCGTGCCGTGTTTCGCTCGCTTTCTCGGGCTGAAGCCCACCATTACCAAAGGATTGATGCACATCTAAATGAATATGTCACCTGGTGACATCCATTTGGATATCTTAATATGGGAGTTATTCCTCCCCATTGAAGTACTTCTAACCCAAGGTGATAGGGCTATGGTACATGTGAGTTCTCTCCCAGACACCCCCTATATTTTATGTTGTTTTATACATTATGTATATTTATAGAATATAATTTCAAAGATCCACTTCAGTTTAAGTGCACTATGTTTTTCTGTTATTTTTTTCCTTTACTTTGTGCCACTTTGGGGAAGTGCAGCTATAACTGTTGACATACATCACTTTAATTTGGTTCTTAAGCACTTGTACACTTTGTGTTTTTTTTTTTTTTGTATACATTTGTTATTTATTTAACATATATTGTTTATATTAAATTATAATGTTTCAACGGTTTTGTTCTCTTTATATACATTCTCTACAACCATTTAAGTTATATGTAAAGGTTGGAACTATATACAGTAGATTATGTAAAGGTTGGAACTTGAAACTACAGAAATCCTCTCAGGTGCATCGGAAACAGGGTGGATTGTACACACAAAGCCTGGAACTAGGGACAGTGAACTGGATTGTACACACACAACCAATCTGAAACTTAAAATCAAGCAGTTTGTTTTTTTACTATATTCAGAAGTAGTGCAGCTGAAATGGAGAATTATTCCAGCTCTGCTACTTTGGTCTTGAGTTTGAAATTCCCTTTTCAATTTCCTGTAATTCTCTCTTTATTGAGTAGACCCTATAATCGAATAAGTAGGCGGAGATTATGTGGAGTGGGTGGAGCTTCAGGGAAGTGGGTGTGGTAAGTAATTGATAGCTGTGCTGCAAAGTGTCCCTGGAATTTTTTTTCAAATGTTGGCAACTATGCACTCACTCACTGCAATAATCTATAATCACTACTGCAGTGCACTCAGTGCAAAACTGCTAGTAAAAAAGCTAGACAACAGCTAGACAGTGGATTGGATTCAGTGGACTACCGCTGCAGTAGGGCACTCACTGCAACTACTGCAGTCAGTGCAAAATCTGCTAGAAAAAAAGCTAGGCAACAGCTAGACAGTGGATTGGACTGGAGTCAGGGGACTACCGCTGCAGTAGGGCACTCCCAGCAGTCAGTGCAAAACTGCTAGAAAAAAAGCTAGGCAACAGCTACACAGTGGATTGGATTGGAGTCAGTGGACTACCTCTGCAGTAGGGCACTCACTGCAACTACTGCAGTGCAAAACTGCTAGAAAAAAAGCTAGGCAACAGCTAGACAGTGGATTTGAGTGGACACTACTCTTTTCAATACTCCCAGTTAAGTAGAACAATATTATATTGCAGAAAGCACAACATTTCAGCATGTCCATGGTCACCTGTTAAAGGGCTTCTGTTTTGTTCATATAATGCTGCCACTTCAAAAACATGCTCAGGAGGAGAGGAGGACAGAGGAGCAGAGAGAGAGAGAGAGAGGTATCTTCTAGCATGGGAAGCAAGTCTTTGGTAGCATGCCTCATTTGCGTTCCACCACTGAAGAGGATCAATTACTGGTTCCTTCAAATAGAAATGAAGTTCACCATCCAGGCTCATTATTGCAGATTCAGAAGAAATTGAATCCTCTGCATGAGGCCCCAATAAAACACTGAAAATGCCCTGATCAATTCGACCACGATAAGGAAGATTCTCTTCTGCTCGTTGATGTATTTTTGGACATTTTTCTGTTTTTGCAGCATGCTGCTCTTTCAGATAATAAAAATGGTGTTCTGGACTTGTCTTTTCGGCAGGAACCTCCTGTTGAATATCTTCTGTCAGCCATTGTTTTGCCTTTGCCAATACATCATCAGAAGAGAAAGCATGGTTCTTGTATCGAGGATTCAAAAGACTTGCAAGCACAACATTTTTCATCTCTTCATGCTTCTCAAAACATATATCAATCAATCAAAGCTCTTTGGCTTGACAGACCATCATTTGAAAGTTGGAGGGTGTTGTGTGCCATGACACTTAGGTCTGACATATCATCAAGCCTCATTCCTTTTTGCAGGTTTGCTCCACTGTCTCGAAGTAGCACAAGCATCACTTGGTCTTTGTTGATTCCCCAGTCTTCAAGCATGCCAAGAAACATTTCTCTACTGTACTCAGTGTGGGATCCTTGCATCACCTTTGTATTCAACACCACTTGCCTTTTTGTCCATCCGCTGTCAATGAAGTGGCATGTAAGAATCATTAGTGACTCTGACTCTGTTTGTCCTGACCAGCGGTCAGTTGTGAATGAGAGTGAGTTGCCAGCATTCTCTGGTTGCAGCATAGCCTTTACTTTGTCAACGACATTTTGGTGAATCTTTCCCAGCATTTCTGTTTGATAATACTTCTCACTCTTCAGTGTGTAGCTTGGTTCAAGTATGGACATAGACTGCTTAAATCCTGAGTCAAACACCATTGTAAATGGCTGGTTATCAGTGATAATCATCTCTGTGATTACTCTGTCCAGCAGTTGGGATCTTCCATCTGAATCTAGACACTGACACCTGTTTTTTTTCCAGAAACATATCTGTTATTGTTGCCTGGGATAGTGGAGGAGGTATTTCAAAATCACATTGATATTCATTTAGTTTTTTCTGTGCTGCATGATATAATTCAATATGATGAACCCTTAGATGGACACAAAGATTTGATGTATTTTTGTTTTTTGCAGTTACTGATCCCATGCTTATATTGTTTGTGCATGTGTTGCACACTGCTGCTTTTCCTTGCTGGCACCCTGTTGTGGGTTGGTGGCTGACGCCTGGCAGTGTGGGTGGCTTGCTGGCACCCTGTTGTGGGTTGCTGGCTGACGTCTGGCAGTGTGGGTGGCTTGCTTGCTGGAACCCTGTTGTGGGTTAGTGGCTGACGCCTGGCAGTGTGGGTGGCTTGCTTGCTGGCACCCTGTTGTGGGGTGTCTGGCACCCTATTGTGGGTCAGTGGTTGACGCCTGGCAGTGTGGGTGGCTTGCTGAGTTGCTGGCACCCTTGTGGGTCAGTGGCTGATGCCTGGCAGTTTAGGTGGCTGGCACCCTGTTGTGGGTTGGTGGCTGATGCCTGGCAGTGTGGGTGGCTTGCTTGCTGGCACCCTGTTGTGGGGTGGCTGGCTGCTGTCCCCCTGTTGTGGGTCGGTGGCTGATGCCTGGCAGTGTGGGTGGCTTGCTGAGTTGCTGGCACCCTTGTGGGTCGGTGGCTGATGCCTGGCTTGATGTCACCCTATTGTGGGTGACTGGCTTACAGGAACACTGTGGTGGGTGGCTGGCTTGGTGTCACCCTGTTGTGGGTGGCTGGCTTGCTGGAACACTGTGGTGGGTGGCTGGCTTGGTGTCACCCTGTTGTAGGTGGCTGGCTTGCTGGAACACTGTGGTGGGTGGGTGGCTGGCTGGCTTTGTGTCACCCTGTTGTGGGTGGCTGGCTTGCTGGAACACTGTGGTGGGTGGCAGGCTTGGTGTCACCCTGTTGTGGGTGGCTGGCTTGTTGGAACACTGTGGTGGGTGGCTGGCTTGGTGTCACCCTGTTGTGGGTAGCTGGCTTGCTGGAACACTGTGGTGGGTGGCTGGCTGCTGTCCCCCTGTTGTGGGTCGGTGGCTGATGCCTGGCAGTGTGGGTGGCTTGCTGAGTTGCTGGCACCCTTGTGGGTCGGTGGCTGATGCCTGGCTTGATGTCACCCTATTGTGGGTGACTGGCTTACAGGAACACTGTGGTGGGTGGCTGGCTTGGTGTCACCCTGTTGTGGGTGGCTGGCTTGCTGGAACACTGTGGTGGGTGGCTGGCTTGGTGTCACCCTGTTGTAGGTGGCTGGCTTGCTGGAACACTGTGGTGGGTGGGTGGCTGGCTGGCTTTGTGTCACCCTGTTGTGGGTGGCTGGCTTGCTGGAACACTGTGGTGGGTGGCAGGCTTGGTGTCACCCTGTTGTGGGTGGCTGGCTTGTTGGAACACTGTGGTGGGTGGCTGGCTTGGTGTCACCCTGTTGTGGGTAGCTGGCTTGCTGGAACACTGTGGTGGGTGGCTGGCTTGCTGGAACACTGTGGTGGGTGGCTGGCTTGGTGTCACCCTGTTTTGGGTGGCTGGCTTGCTGGAACACTGTGCTGCGTGGCTGGCTTGGTGTCACCCTGTTGTGGGTGGCTGGCTTGCTGGAACACTGTGGTGGGTGGTTGGCTTGCTGTCACCCTGTTGTGGGAGGATGGCTTGCTGGAACACTGTGGTGGGTGGCTGGCTTGGTGTCACCCTGTTGTGGGTGGCTGGCTTGCTGGAACACTGTGGCGGGTGGCTGGCTTGGGGTCACCCTGTTGTGGGTGGCTGGCTTGCTGGAACACTGTGGTGGGTGGCTGGCTTGGGGTCACCCTGTTGTGTGGGCGGCTGGCTAGCTTTGGGTCACTCTGTTGTGTGGGTGGCTGGCTTGGCATCACTCACCCTGGCCTGTTGTGGGTGGTTGTCTTGCTAAAACACTGTATGGTGGTGGGTGGCTGGCTTGGTGTCATCTGGGTGGCTGGTTTGCTCACTTGAACCCTTTTGTGGGGTGGCTGGCTGCTGGCACCCTGTTGTGGGGTGGGTGGCTGGATGCTTGCCTGGCACCCTGTTCTGTTCTGGGTTGGATGGCTGGCACCCTGTGGTGGGTGGCTGAGGCCAGGGCCTGTGGGTGGATGGCTGGCACCATGAGCACCGTGACCGGACTGCAGCTGGCTGCACAGTGCACACGAGGCTGTCTGAGGCGGCCTTAGAAGGCAGAGGACGTGTGCAGTGTGGTGAAATGACATCACGTATGAGCCGTGCAGGCGTGGGAGGCGGTCTTAGAAGGCAGGACTTGTGCAGTGCAACATATGCAATGACGTCACGAAAATATCGGCAATATCGTTAACTTCAGAGGCCGATTCCGATATATCGGGGAAAGTGCATATCTGCCCTTGATATATCGGTGTTGCCGATATTCGGTCGTTCTCTAGTCCCAATATTGTTGGTAATATAGTGTATATGTGTCTTTTTCACTTGAATTGTAGGGTGTGAGTCTTTGGGCCTAACAGAAAGTCTAGGGGGAGGATGTGGGGCCCTCAGGTTCCTTCCTCCACTGCCTTGGAGGGATCTTTCTTTGGGAGAGCCCTCCTCCTACTACTTGTTGGTTGGTTTTGGCTCATCATGAGGAGTCTGCCGGGCCTTTTGGCTAGTTGGACATGAGCGTGTCTTATCCCCGTCAGGAAACTTGCACCTCACGGGGGTCCTTCCTCTTGGGGGGGGGGGGGGGCTAAAGACATAACATAACACCTTGATAGGCTTGCTATGTTGTCTGAAGTGCGATCCGCATTTGGATTGCACTTCAGACAGTAGGCAGGCATTTAGGTGTTGTTTTGCCTCACTACCTATTTTAACTCCGTCATCGCTTCTCGGCCTTTTGGCTAAGATCAAGTGTAGTATCTGTTCTTATCAGTTGGTATGGACCCTGAGGGTTAGTATCGGCAGGGGCTGAAATGAACCGGGGCGCTCTGGACGTAACTGGAGGACCGGGAAGTAGGCACTGTCAGAGAAAGCCGGATGGGTCCGTTGCCTTCTGATTTGAATAGGTCCGACCCTATCAGTTTGAAGGGAGCAAGAAAGCTGGGAAAAGACGGTTAGTATTGCTCCTGGATGTAATTGGTGAGGAACGTGGATGGCGGTGGGCGGGCCTTTTTTCCTCCTGGGTTGAATCTGGCCTTGCAAAAGGCTTGTCCCCAGTTGTAGGCAGGCTCTCCCTAAGCTGTACATGTTCCAAACCTCCTGGTAGGCAAGGGCTACACTCGGTCTGGCCATTGGGCCGGGGTAGAGAAAGCCCGTAGTGTATGTGCCCCTGGGGTGGCAGCCCAGGGGTGCCTTAATTCTCACTGGTGAGGGGCAGCTCGCCTTGAGTTTTTCGGCACCATGGTCACTGCACCTACGCACACTTTTTTAAGCACCTGCCTCTTGGGCAAGGCCTTTTGGCTTCGACCAGAGGAATTTTTATTCCGGCCGGAAGGCCTGCCTTTGTTTTTCACTTAGGCACTAATTCACCTCTCCACTTCCCCTTCCCCACCTTTTTGTTTGTGTGTGCCTTTTCTTTGTAGTTTGTCACTTTTCTATCACCTTTTTTCACCTGCACGACTTGTAGGGTGTGGGTCCTCGGGCCCTACCTTGAGTCTTGGGAGGGGGCGGATATGGCCTTTTGGCTTGGTCTGCCCTCTCTCATGGGGTCTCCCTTCTGGGGAGCCCCACTTAGTACTCGGTGGGGGCTGTTTCGGCAGTCCCCCTGAAGAACGGGGTCAGTCTGGTTTCGGCCAGACAGACCATGAGTACCTTAAATCCCTGTCAGGAGTCTTGCGCCCCGGGGGATCGAGGTTCGGGTCCTACCTCTTCGGAGGGAAGACCATTTGTTTGCACACCCTGTGCACTTTTTGTGTTCCTCACGTTTGTGTGTGTGCACTTTTTTATGCACCGGGTGAAGTCTTTTGAGTGTGTTTCACACGCTACGGGCTTAAAAGAAAAAAAATAACCTATTTTAACTCCGTCGCTGCTGGACAACAGTGCTGCAAATGTGCGCAGTTGGAGAGCAACCCCATTCACTTGAGTGGGTAGAGCTGGTGAGCAGGACAGAGGGTATGATTCCTGCTGCGACTACAAAACAAAGTACCCCTGACCCCTGCCATCGCAGCAATGGGGGAGTGGTTGAGAAGCAGTACCTTTTTGTGTGTGTTCACGTGCACTTTTTTGTAGTTTGGTGATTCGTTTTTGTGCACCAAGAAAAAAAAATCTATGGCCGCCACTCCATGACTCTCAGGAATTCACCCCCACCCCAGCACAGTTCTTTTCACTTGTTTTCTCCTATTATTAGTAGGTGACACACGTACACGTCCTCTGAGATCCTCCAACCCGCGCTCACACCTCAGCAGCACGTCATGTTTCGTAGAAGACCTCCCAGCACACAGGATATCTAACTACTCGTCACCACCGTCCTTCAACACCCCTCCTCCACCATAACACAGCCTCATCCCATTCCACTCCTCAAGACCGCCGCTCTACCCCCACTTTACCATAGAGTCCTACGATTGCGAGTCCTCCGTCTGTCGCCCTCAAAGTGACATCACCTCGCGTGCCGGAAGCTATCCCTCTGGGACCGAGAACACCATAGAGCCCGGAGGAGCCGCCCGGAGTGACCCTAAAGCAGAGCGAGAGACTCCCCCCCGGAGTGACCCCTCTGCCTAGACACCCGGGAGTGGAAGGAAAAGAGGGGTGCTCCAGCCCTGTCAGCAGCTTCCAGACACCCCGGAAGTGACTAGAGAGGACAAAAGCCCAGGAAGAGAGTAGAGAAGAAAGGATCCCCACCTCTGTACGCTGCCCTACACAGGAAAGACTACAGACGGGGACAGGACACACACTGATAGCGCCCGGCTGAGGGGGAGCCCGTGTCTGCACACCGATAGCTCACCTGTGAGTATCCGGAGCCACGCTCACTGCTCAGGCCCGACCTAACCGTACAACCCAGCACCACCCTGCTACACAGATCCATACCATCCACCCAGCACCACCCTGCTATACAGATCCCTACCATCCACCCAGCACCACCCTGCTATACAGATCCCTACCATCCACCCAGCACCACCCTGCTACACAGATCCCTACCATCCACCCAGCACCACCCTGCTATACAGATCCCTACCATCCACCCAGCACCACCCTGCTATACAGATCCCTACCATCCACCCAGCACCACCCTGCTATACAGATCCCTACCATCCACCCAGCACCACTCTGCTATACAGATCCCTACCATCCACCCAGAACCACTCTGCTATACAGATCCCTACCATCCACCCAGCACCACCCTGCTATACAGATCCCTACCATCCACCCAGCACCACTCTGCTATACAGATCCCTACCATCCACCCAGCACCACCCTGCTATACAGATCCCTACCATCCACCCAGCACCACTCTGCTATACAGATCCCTACCATCCACCCAGCACCACCCTGCTATACAGATCCCTACCATCCACCCAGCACCACTCTGCTATACAGATCCCTACCATCCACCCAGCACCACCCTGCTATACAGATCCCTACCATCCACCCAGCACCACTCTGCTATACAGATCCCTACCATCCACCCAGCACCACCCTGCTACACAGATCCCTACCATCCACCCAGCACCACCCTGCTACACAGATCCCTACCATCCACCCAGCACCACCCTGCTATACAGATCCTTACCACCCACCACCACCACCCTACTATACAGATCCCTACCACCCACCACCACCCTGCTATACAGATCCCTACCACCCACCACCACCCTGCTATACAGATCCCTACCATCCACCGTACACCCAGCACCACCCTGCTATACAGATCCCTACCATCCACCGTACACCCAGCACCACCCTGCTATACAGAACCCTACCATCCACCCAGCACCACCCTGCTATACAGATCCCTACCATCCACCGTACATCCAGCTAGGGCTGCACGATATTGGAAAAAAAAAGTACATTGCAATATTTTTTTTTCAACTATATATATATTGCGATATTGAGAGAGCCGTCAATCCAGGCTAAAGTCAACAATTACCTTACCATTCAGTGCAGCCTTACTTGTACCATATACATTACAGGGTTAATATTACTGTAGGAAGTAGTGCAGCCTTCTGATTGTACAAGGGACACCTGGGACAGCCAGGGTTAATGTTACTGTAGGGATCATGGGATGAGTAGTGCAGCAGCCTTCTTCTGATTGTGTTCTACTGCACTGGGACAGCCAGGGTTAATGTTACTGTAGGGATGCTGGGATGGAAATCATGGACATGGAGTATTGCAGGTAGCGGCACAGCCTTCTTCTTATTATAATTGCAGTCAGATACAGCCAGGGCAGGCAAGGGCTAACAATGGTATATACTAGCAGGCAGCACTAGGGATGAACACTCAGTGACAGTCAGTGTGGATGTGGAATCTGGATTAGGCACAGTCACTCTCGGAACTCACAGTGGTGGTAGGAGCCGGTAGAAGAACACAGCCTGACTCCACAATCATCCGTCCAGCCCACACGTTCAGTGAGTCTGCCGCCCTGCAGCTAGTTCTCTTGACTGGCGGCACAGCGAACCAATCACGCCGTGAGTAGCGGCACAGAGCGAACCAATCAGGTGTGCAGACACGCCTGATTGGTTAGCTGTGCAGCTGCTCACCGATGGTGCTGAACTATGAGTCCTCCCCCCGAGTCCCGACTTCTCCCTGCCTAGTGCCTAATTAATATCGCATCCTCGGCGATGCGAATATCGCCCACCCCTGCTGCACGATAGTCGATAGCACATCGACTATCGTTCAGCCCTACATCCAGCACTACCCTTCTATACAGATCCCTACCATCCACTGTTCTTCCTGCACCACGATACCTACTCTACTAATACCTAATATCCACCGAACACTCATCACTACCACCCTGCTATACAGATCCCTACCATCCACCACCATCCTGCTATACAGATCCCTACCATCCAGTGTACTTCCAGCACCACACTACTTGCTATACTAATCCCTGCCTTCCACCGTACACCCATCATTTATCACCATCCTGTCTGCTATACTCATCTCTACCATCCACCCATCACCCTGCCTGCTCTATATGTTCCTACCATTCACTCATCACGCTTACCACCCTGCCTGCTATACAGATCACTACCATCCACCCTTCACTCATCACCACCCTTCCTGCTATACAGATCCCTACCATCCACTGAACACCCAGCACCACTGCCACACTGACTGCTATACAGGTCTTTACCATCTACTGGGCAACCAGCACCACACAAACTACTGTACAAATCCCTTCCTTCCACCATCTCTGCCATCCACCATTTACCCATTACCAGCAGCACCACCATGCTATACATATCCCTTCTATCCACTGTGCACCTAGAACCACCATCACCTTCCTACTACAATAATCCCTACCACCCACTGTACACCCATCACTACCTCCCTGCTATATATATCCCTACTGTGCACCCATTACCACCACTGGTACCATCCCACTGACTATTCAGATCTCTACCATCAAACCCCCCCCCCCCTATAATTATTACCACCAGCCTGTTATGTACATCCCTATTACCACCACCACTCTGCCTTATACATTACCACCACCACCACCCTACCATCTTCTGTTCACCCATCGTTATTACCACTGTTATTATATTATAATTATATCCTGTGTTTTAAAGTGATCCCTCCCACTCATATAGTATTCTTTTTGCCTACCATATACTCTGTTTCTATCACTACAAACCACTCTGCATGCTATGCTGAGCCCTGCCATCCACATATTATTTAATTCCTTCCTTCCATCCATCCACTGTACCCCTTTTTCCATCGTCTGTGCCTACTACATTATAATACTTTTATCCATCCCTCAATATACATCCATCATCATTTTCTGGTTCTTGGTGCATGTTACCACTATACACTGGGCCTGCTCCCTGTCCTCCACTGCATTTTATTGTTGACCCCTTCCAGACAAGATACACCTATTGTTGGCTACTGCTTGCTCACTGCACACATTGTGCCGCTATCATCAGTTGCCTATACACATTACTTGTTAGCATTATGTTGATATACTGTATGCTCTCTAATGTACTTCCATCAATACTTGACTGTATTTAGTGTGTGGTGGGGCTATTACCCAATAATCTATGCCATCTAGTGTCCAATGCGTTAGGTTTTGGATGGCAGCGAACAATAAAAATATATCTATAACTGCACAGTATAACTCTGTGCTAATATTAACTGCTACCCATTGTATACCCACCATAAGCACTTTCATTACAGATTATTACGTATCAATACCAATCCTTTCTAATTCCTGTTCATCACCCTCTGGCTTGCTGTGTGTTCTTATGATCCCTGGCATGTAGTGTACCCCCTCCTACATTACTACTGTCCTGGTCCTTGCTTAGCTAGAAGCCCCCCATCGCCTTACAGCTGCAAGATCTTTGTCAATTGTAGAATCTTTACTTATCACGCTGCACAAAGTGTTATTAGTGCCTTCTGCTAACCTGTATGTACTGCTTTGTAGAGCACCTATACTCGGTCACCAAGAGATATTTCCTTATGCTGATCTGACTGACACCTATTCTGGACACTAACCCCTTGGAGTCTGAAAGGCAATGGGGCAACAGAAGAAAGACTAAGGGCTCTTTCACACAGGATGTCCGTCGGACAGGCTCCGTTTTTCTCAATGAATAACGCGGAGACACAGCTGTCAGAGCCCCATACATCTCTATGGGGGAATCGGATGGGAACGGACCGTCGGTCCGTTCTCATCTGATCCGCTGGACGGATGGAAAATAAGGTTTCCATCCGTCCAGATTTGATGGATCGAATGTCAGCGGACATGTCTCCGCTGACATCCGATGCCCCATAGAGATGCATGGGGGGACCGTTCAGATCCGCCAAAAAAACGGACAGGTGGATCTGAACGGTCCGCCTGTGTGAAAGGGGCCTAAAGCTGGATACACACTATACAACTTTTGTTGTTAGATTTCCTTTTAGTCCCCTTTCACACAGGCGGACCGTTCATATCCACCTGTCCGTTTTTTTGGCGGATCTGAACGGTCCCCCCATGCATTCCTATGGGGCATCGGATGGCAGCGGAGACATGTCCGCTGACACCCGATCTGATCCGACAAATCTGGACGGATGGAAAATAGAGTTTCCATCCGTCCAGCGGATGGGATCGGATGAGAACGGACAGGCGGTCTGTTCCAATCCGATTTTCCCCATAGAGATGCATGGGGAACTGACAGCTGTGTCTCCGCACACAGCGCGGAGACACAGCTGTCGTCCTGCTGCTCAGCGGGGGATCGGCGGCTCGATCCCCCCCGCTGAGAAAAACGAAATCCGTCCGACGGACGGATAGTGTGAAAGGGGCCTTATGCCCCATACACACGTGCAGATTATCTGCAGACTTTTGTCTGCAGACTTACCTTTTCTATGTAGTGCAAGGGCCTGCAGGTTTGCATACAAATTGAAAGTGTTTAGATTTGACCTCATATTATATGGTTTTGGTAAGTCTGAAGACAAAAGTCTGCAGACAATCTGCACGTGTGTATGGGGCATTAGATTTGCCTTCAACTATGTAGTGCAAGGGCCTGCCTGATTGCATACAAATTGAAAGTGTTTAGATTTGACCTCATATTATATGTTTTGGTAAATGTAAAGGAACAAATCTAAAGACAATTGTATAGTGTGTATGGCCTCTTAGTGGTGGCAGACAAGACCCTGTGTATTTTATATAATGCCTTGTGTCTACTTTTTATTCAGAGCAAGCAGACGTGTTGTAAAGCCAAAGTCTATGGTACTTCTTCTCCTTGTATACTCCATACTGGTCCCTGGTATGCTTTGTACAGTACTTAGATTGCACTATGATATGTGATGCTGCAATCATGTGTGTAATTGTGTAGCAAAGAGTTGGAAATTTTATTGTACAATCAGTTATAACTGATAGTGAGGCAGCACATACAATGCTTCAATTTTTTTATATCTTTTTTTGTTCAACCAGGGGGTGAAGGGGAAAAAACCCAATTTCCTCCATCTATACACACTCTCTAGGTGGATGGGGGAATCACTCCTGCCGAGATATTGTATTCTGAAGCAGGGAGACTTCCCCCGCTGTCAGAATACACGGTTCAGGTCTACCAGCTATAGCCAGCAGCACTGATCGATCAGGTGAAACCCAATGAACCAGGATCTATGAATGGAGGATGGGTAGATAATTGTTAGCTTTCCCCCCTAATTCATAAGTTATGTTTAATTCATAGAAGCAGTAGTAAAGAGTTTTATGAATGGAGGGGTTGCGTGGAAAGGGCAGGCATACTCGGGCACTGTTGATTAGTGCCTGTCACTGCCCTGTTTGCTCCATTTAACCCCCACAAAACCAGGAGATGACATGGGGGGGGGGGGGCGAAGCCTATGAGCTCAAACAGAGGTTAAAAGTTCCTTAACAGCTACTGCCCCTCAGTTCTAAACTGCTCCTGCAGGCACATGCACAGCAACTCCTGTTTGTTTTTGGTTACTCTTTAGTTTCAAGGAGGTGCTGGTGGGAATGCCTTTCCCCACCTCTCTAGCATCAACAAGTGAGGTAGTCCCATTCCAAGATGGGTGAAGAGGGTAGGGGAGAATGTCTGTGGGTTGCTGTATTCTACATCCTCCCTCCCTGGTTTGCAACCTTCAGTTCCCCTATACCCCTACCTTTTGTGTTGAGGATGCTGGTGTGGTAAGAGCTTGTTTGGGGGTGAGGAGATCAATCTGGGGAGCTCCGGTGATGGTACTGTCACATCCAGGGACTCCTTAACAAATCTCGGCGGCAGTTTTTTTCCCCCCAGTATTCTTTGGCTTTAACATTATGGAATATAATGTTTATTTTGAATAGGCAGTGCGAAGAGGAAAGCTGTGGATTACCGCATTTTTCACACCAGCTTAATAGATTTACTGAATTAACTGAAATCAGACAAAGAAGAATCTTGTTTTTCAATTCCCTACAGGACTTTAAAGTGTTTTCTAGTTTATAGTCCCTGTAATGTCTACCAAATTCTACAAGCCCTATATTTAAATGTACCCTTGCTATATTGGCATGCAGATATGTTGAATAAAACATATTGGGTATCTGGCCTCTGGGATTTGCCCAACTGAAACTATTATAACATGAACACAGACCATTTTTTAATCACCTTCTTTCCAACGCTGTGATGTTCTGGTGCTTTCTACCGGCAACTGACATATTGAGCCCGGCTGCTCCCGGGTATCAATTGCATATAATTTAATTGGCTGTGCCCGGATGTCATTACTCTCACACATTGGGGGCTCAGTGTATAGTGCAGACAGGCAGGTAAGCTACTTTAATGCAGAAGAGACATGGTATGTCTCCTTCTACAATAAAAATTCTGAAGCGTGCTGTGATGTGTTGTAATGTTTGAATGCAGCATGTTCCGTTTTCTCAAAGTGCACACCCAATGCAATGCATTGGTATGAACTGAGCCTAGAGCTGCACAATTAATCGTTAAAAAAAATCCTGATCTCGATTTACCCCCACCTCACAATCTTAAAACTGCAATTCCAAGATTGCCAAGACCATACAGCGGTTTAACAGAACAGGCCTCACCCTGGTCAACCAAAGAAGTTGATTGCGCTTGGTCCGCATCATATTCAGAGGTTGTCTTTGGGAACTAGACGTATGAGTGCTTCAACCTTTGCTGCAGAGGTTGAAAGGGTGGGGGGGGGGGGGGTCAGCCTGTCAGTGCTCAGACCATACACTGCATCAAATTGGTCTGCATGGCTGTCGTCCCAGAAGGAAGCCTCTTCTAAAGATGATGCACAAGAAAGCCTGCAAACAGTTTGCTGAAGACGAGCAGACTAAAGCCTCGTACACACGTGTAGAAAATCGGCAGGGAATTTTCGTCCGATGACCAATCTGACGATTTTTGGCTTGTTAGTATGATGCTTCCGACAACCGACTCCGACTTTTCGGCCGAAAAAAATCTGGTGTGCAGGCTATAAAATTTTTGTCCGCCGTCAAAACGCGGCCGATTTTCGTGCAGTCAGTACAGATTTCGACAGGGAAAAATCTTATGAGCAAGACTGGGCATGCTCAGAGAAGAAAGAACACAAAGAAAGCAATCCCAGCACATGACATCACTTCTGAAGTAGAATTTTGTCGGGCGTGAAAATTCGTGTGCAGTCTAGGTACATTCCAACCAACAAAACGCCACTCAAAAGACGGACGATCGGTCGGCCGATAATCGTTGCGTGTGTACTAGGCTTTAGGATATGGATTACTGGAACCATGTCCTGTGGTCTGATGAGACCAATATAAACTTATTTGGTTCAGATGGTGTCAAGCGTGTGTGGGAGCAACCAGGTGATGACTACAAAGACAAGTATGTCTTGCCTACAGTCTAGCATGTTGGTGGGAGTGTCATGGTCTGGGGCTGCATTAGTGTTGCTGGCACTGGGGAGCTACAGTTCATTGAGGGAACCATGAGATGCCAACATGTACTGTGACATACTGAAGCAGAGCATGATCCCCCTCCTTTCAGAGACTGCATCGCAGGGCAGTATTCCAACATAACGACCCCAAACACACCTCCAAGACTACTACTGCCTTGCTAAAGAAGCTGATGGTAAAGGTGATGGACTGGCCAAGCATGTGTCCAGACCTAAACCCTATTGAGCGTCTGTGGAACGTCCTTAGGCTCCATGTACACGGGACGCTGGAAATGGCCGTTTAGGAGCAGTTGGGCGTTTTTTTCAGAAGCCCCTGAACGCAGCTCCATGTTATCTTATCTGTCCATGTACACATGGTCGTTTACAGTCATTTGCAGGCAGTTGCGTTCAGGGACTTTTTTTAGAACGCAATTATTTGCGTTCGAACGTGTGTTTCCCGGCGTTTCAAACGCAAAAACGCGACCGAACGCGACGGAACGTGATGACCCGCATTTAGCGTTCACGTTTTTCCATTTTAAAGGGGAATAATTTTTTTGACCTCTAGGAACGGTTCTAAACGCAAACGCCCGCTAAACGCGGGTACAAACGCGACCGAACGGACGTTTCAAATGTCCTAAAAATTCCAGCATTCAAAGGGACTTTTAACAACGTCCCGTGTACATGGAGCCTTAAAAAGAAGGTGGAGGAGCGCAAGGTCTCTAACATCCACCAGCTCTGTGATGTCGTCATGGAGGAGTGGAAGAGGACCCCAGTGGTAACCTGTGAAGCTCTGGTGAACTCCATGCCCAAGAGGGTTAAGGCAGTGCTGGAAATTAATGGTGGCCACACAAAATATTGACACTTTGGGCTCAGTTTGGACATTTTCACTTAGGGGTGTACTCACTTTTGTTGCCAGCAGTTTAGACGTTAATGGCTGTGTGTTGAGTTATTTTGAGGGGACAGCAAATTTATACTGTTATACAAGCTGTACACTCACTACTTTACATTGTAGTAAAGTGTCATTTCTTCAGTGTTGTCACATAAAAAGATACAATTAAATATTTACCAAAAATGTGAGGGATGTACTCGCTTTTGTGAGATACTATATATAATTTTTTAGCAGAGACCCTAGAGAATAAAATGGCGATTGTTGCAATTTTTCTGTCACACTGTATTTGCGCAGAAATCTTTCAAACTCATTTCAGTTTTTTGGGAAAAAATACTTTAATGAATTAAAAAAATAAACAGTAAAGTTAGCCTAATGTTTTTGTATAATGTAAAAGATGTTACGCCGAGATTTGTGATCTTTATTCTAAGCAAAAAATCATGTCTCATTTTTCCCAGAATCGTGCAGCTCTAACTGAGCCTGTTGAAAAAATGAATTTTAGTTTCTTAATCAATGGGCGGTGTAGCTCAATGCAATGTGTGCATTCTGTCTTCCAGACCTCCTGCCATGCAGCTGCCTTGCTGCCATTCAGAGAATGCCTTTTCATTTTGCTCAATGATGGCAAGGCATTCTCTGATTGGATGAGATTGAGATTGTGATGTCACTGCTCCACCTCAAACAGTCAGATTGCCTTGCCTTCATTGAGCATAATGCTAGGCGTTCTGTAAATGGCACCCATGCTTAGAGAATGATCTCCTGTGATTACTATACAGCAGGGCAGCTGCCCAGCAGTGATTCTGGTAACGGCAAATACTACAGTGATTCTTGGCTTATATGGCTCCCACGGATATGGCATCCTTACCTTGGACCGTGCAGGACCAGCACAACTATGCAATAAAATCCATACCTGGAGTTCAGCTTTTATCTTAATTTGTGTGCCATACCCAAAGCGATGCCAGGGATAAAGTAATACTTAAGTAGCATCTTGCAGTTTACTGGTCCCAATTAACCCTGCATACTCCCTAATTTCTAATCATTGACATCTAATCTGGAACACAATATTCTGTTTTTATGGATTTCAAATGGTGGGAAATGTAAGGATGTACTTTTTCCCTGTGTCAAATCTGCGTTTTTGTTTACATTAAGAGAATTAATGCATCATGTCAGTTTTATCTGTCATTTGTGGAAGTGCGTTGGGGAAAATAATTATTTGACCCCCTGCTGTAATTATTTGCCCACTTACAAAGAAATGAAGACTCTAGAATTTTTATCATAGGTGTATTATAAATGATATAGGCAGAATATCAACCAAACACAATACAAATGTTATAAATAGATTTTTAGTTCAGTAAGTAAAATAAGTATTTGATTTGAGATTGTGCTCCTAACGACAACTCGATATATGTATAAAAGATACCTTTCCACACAGAATCTTTCTTCCATTGGAACCCACCATCATGAGCAAGGCCAAAGAGCTGTCAAAGGATGTCAGGGACAAGATGGTAGACCTGCGCAAGGCAGAAATGGGCTACAAGGCCATCAGCAAAAGCTTAGTGAGCAGGAGAAAACTTTTGGAGCAATTATTCGCAAATGGAAGAAGTACAAAATAACCATCAATTGCCCTCGGTCTGGAGCGCCATGCAAGGTTTTCCCTGATGGGGTAAGGAAAGGATGATTATGAGAAAAGGGAGGGATCACCCCAGAACTACATGAGAGGAGCTTGGGATTGATCTCAAGGCAGTTGAGACCACAGTCCCCAAACAAACCATTGGTAACACTATATATCACCATGGATTGAAATCCTGCAGCTCCCGCGAGGTCCCCCCTCAAGAAGGCACATGTACAGGCCCGTCTGAAGTTTTCAAATGAACATCTAAATGATTCAGAGAAGGATTTGGAGAAAGTGCTATGGTCAGATCAGACCAAAATTAAGCTCTTTTTAGCATTGACTTGACTTGCCATGTTTGGAGGAAGAAAAATGCTGACTATGACCGTAAGAACACCATCCCTGCGGTCAAGAATGAAGGTGGAAATGTTTTATGCTTTGGGACTTTTTCTTTGCTAAAGATACAGGCCGACTTAACCGCATTGATGGGCCAATGGACAGGGCCATGTATTGTAAAATCTTGCATGAGAACCTTCTTACCTCAGCCAGAACACTGAAGATGGATCTTCCAGCATGATAATAATCAAAAACATACCCCCATGATGACAACACAGGAGTGGCTCAAGAAGAAGCACATTAAGGCCATGGAGTGGCCTAGCCTGTCTCCAGACCTTAATCCTAAAGAAAACTTATGGAGAGAGCTGAAACTTTGTTGCCAAGTGACAGCCAAGAAACCTTAAGAATTCAGAGAAGATCTGTAAATAAGAGTGGATCAAAATCCCTCCTGAGATGTGTACCAAGTCATGTTTTGCTTATTTTTCCTCACTGAACTGCAACTTAAAGCGGAGTTCCAGCCTTTTCTGTGTTTATTAAAAGTCAGCAGCTACACTTTTTGTAGCTGCTGACTTTTAATAAAGTGTAGCTGCTGACTTTTAATAAACACACACTCACCTGTCCCACGGTCCAGCGATGCGGCCGCCCCTAAGCCTTGATCCTCTCCCTCTCGTCTCGGCGGTGCCGGCATCACTGGTGTGGGCACCCGGCTGTGACAGCTTGCGGCTTCGCAGCAGGGTACGCACTGCGCATGCACGAGTTGCGCTGCGCGTTTTGATTGGCTGGCAATCTTCTGGGACCTCTGACATGTCCCAGAGGATTGCAGGGAGGGAGAGGAAAACTTCCGCTCAGGGTGCCGCGGCGCTCTGAGCGGAAGTGGGAGCGGGTACCTGTCAAAACTAGGTACCTGCTCCCCCCCCCCCCCAAAAAAAAAATGACATGGCAAATGTGGCATGTCGGGGGGTTAGGACTACCTAAAGCGGAAGTTCCACTTTTGGGTGGAACTCCGCTTTAATCTATAACATTTGTATCGTGTGCTTGAATTGTAGTCTTTCCTGTGTAGGGCAGCGTACAGAGGTGGGGATCCTTTCTTCTCTACTCTCTTCCTGGGCTTTTGTCCTCTCTAGTCACTTCCGGGGTGTCTGGAAGCTGCTGACAGGGCTGGAGCACCCCTCTTTTCCTTCCACTCCCGGGTGTCTAGGCAGAGGGGTCACTCCGGGGGGGAGTCTCTCGCTCTGCTTTAGGGTCACTCCGGGCGGCTCCTCCGGGCTCTATGGTGTTCTCGGTCCCAGAGGGATAGCTTCCGGCGCGCGAGGTGATGTCACTTTGAGGGCGACAGACGGAGGACTCGCAATCGTAGGACTCTATGGTAAAGTGGGGGTAGAGCGGCGGTCTTGAGGAGTGGAATGGGATGAGGCTGTGTTATGGTGGAGGAGGGGTGTTGAAGGACGGTGGTGACGAGTAGTTAGATATCCTGTGTGCTGGGAGGTCTTCTACGAAACATGACGTGCTGCTGAGGTGTGAGGGCGGGTTGGAGGATCTCAGAGGACGTGTACGTGTGTCACCTACTAATAATAGGAGAAAACAAGTGAAAAGAACTGTGCTGGGGTGGGGGTGAATTCCTGAGAGTCATGGAGTGGCGGCCATAGATTTTTTTTTCTTGGTGCACAAAAACGAATCACCAAACTACAAAAAAGTGCACGTGAACACACACAAAAAGGTACTGCTTCTCAACCACTCCCCCATTGCTGCGATGGCAGGGGTCAGGGGTACTTTGTTTTGTAGTCGCAGCAGGAATCATACCCTCTGTCCTGCTCACCAGCTCTACCCACTCAAGTGAATGGGGTTGCTCTCCAACTGCGCACATTTGCAGCACTGTTGTCCAGCAGCGACGGAGTTAAAATAGGTTATTTTTTTTCTTTTAAGCCCGTAGCGTGTGAAACACACTCAAAAGACTTCACCCGGTGCATAAAAAAGTGCACACACACAAACGTGAGGAACACAAAAAGTGCACAGGGTGTGCAAACAAATGGTCTTCCCTCCGAAGAGGTAGGACCCGAACCTCGATCCCCCGGGGCGCAAGACTCCTGACAGGGATTTAAGGTACTCATGGTCTGTCTGGCCGAAACCAGACTGACCCGGTTCTTCAGGGGGACTGCCGAAACAGCCCCCACCGAGTACTAAGTGGGGCTCCCCAGAAGGGAGACCCCATGAGAGAGGGCAGACCAAGCCAAAAGGCCATATCCGCCCCCTCCCAAGACTCAAGGTAGGGCCCGAGGACCCACACCCTACAAGTCGTGCAGGTGAAAAAAGGTGATAGAAAAGTGACAAACTACAAAGAAAAGGCACACACAAACAAAAAGGTGGGGAAGGGGAAGTGGAGAGGTGAATTAGTGCCTAAGTGAAAAACAAAGGCAGGCCTTCCGGCCGGAATAAAAATTCCTCTGGTCGAAGCCAAAAGGCCTTGCCCAAGAGGCAGGTGCTTAAAAAAGTGTGCGTAGGTGCAGTGACCATGGTGCCGAAAAACTCAAGGCGAGCTGCCCCTCACCAGTGAGAATTAAGGCACCCCTGGGCTGCCACCCCAGGGGCACATACACTACGGGCTTTCTCTACCCCGGCCCAATGGCCAGACCGAGTGTAGCCCTTGCCTACCAGGAGGTTTGGAACATGTACAGCTTAGGGAGAGCCTGCCTACAACTGGGGACAAGCCTTTTGCAAGGCCAGATTCAACCCAGGAGGAAAGGCCCGCCCACCGCCATCCACGTTCCTCACCAATTACATCCAGGAGCAATACTAACCGTCTTTTCCCAGCTTTCTTGCTCTCTTCAAACTGATAGGGTCGGACCTATTCAAATCAGAAGGCAACGGACCCATCCGGCTTTCTCTGACAGTGCCTACTTCCCGGTCCTCCAGTTACGTCCAGAGCGCCCCGGTTCATTTCAGCCCCTGCCGATACTAACCCTCAGGGTCCATACCAACTGATAAGAACAGATACTACACTTGATCTTAGCCAAAAGGCCGAGAAGCGATGACGGAGTTAAAATAGGTAGTGAGGCAAAACAACACCTAAATGCCTGCCTACTGTCTGAAGTGCAATCCAAATGCGGATCGCACTTCAGACAACATAGCAAGCCTATCAAGGTGTTATGTTATGTCTTTAGCCCCCCCCCCCCCCCCCCCCCAAGAGGAAGGACCCCCGTGAGGTGCAAGTTTCCTGACGGGGATAAGACACGCTCATGTCCAACTAGCCAAAAGGCCCGGCAGACTCCTCATGATGAGCCAAAACCAACCAACAAGTAGTAGGAGGAGGGCTCTCCCAAAGAAAGATCCCTCCAAGGCAGTGGAGGAAGGAACCTGAGGGCCCCACATCCTCCCCCTAGACTTTCTGTTAGGCCCAAAGACTCACACCCTACAATTCAAGTGAAAAAGACACATATACACTATATTACCAACAATATTGGGACTAGAGAACGACCGAATATCGGCAACACCGATATATCAAGGGCAGATATGCACTTTCCCCGATATATCGGAATCGGCCTCTGAAGTTAACGATATTGCCGATATTTTCGTGACGTCATTGCATATGTTGCACTGCACAAGTTCTGCCTTCTAAGACCGCCTCCCACGCCTGCACGGCTCATACGTGATGTCATTTCACCACACTGCACACGTCCTCTGCCTTCTAAGGCCGCCTCAGACAGCCTCGTGTGCACTGTGCAGCCAGCTGCAGTCCGGTCACGGTGCTCATGGTGCCAGCCATCCACCCACAGGCCCTGGCCTCAGCCACCCACCACAGGGTGCCAGCCATTCAACCCAGAACAGAACAGGGTGCCAGGCAAGCATCCAGCCACCCACCCCACAACAGGGTGCCAGCAGCCAGCCACCCCACAAAAGGGTTCAAGTGAGCAAACCAGCCACCCAGATGACACCAAGCCAGCCACCCACCACCATACAGTGTTTTAGCAAGACAACCACCCACAACAGGCCAGGGTGAGTGATGCCAAGCCAGCCACCCACACAACAGAGTGACCCAAAGCTAGCCAGCCGCCCACACAACAGGGTGACCCCAAGCCAGCCACCCACCACAGTGTTCCAGCAAGCCAGCCACCCACAACAGGGTGACCCCAAGCCAGCCACCCGCCACAGTGTTCCAGCAAGCCAGCCACCCACAACAGGGTGACACCAAGCCAGCCACCCACCACAGTGTTCCAGCAAGCCATCCTCCCACAACAGGGTGACAGCAAGCCAACCACCCACCACAGTGTTCCAGCAAGCCAGCCACCCACAACAGGGTGACACCAAGCCAGCCACGCAGCACAGTGTTCCAGCAAGCCAGCCACCCAAAACAGGGTGACACCAAGCCAGCCACCCACCACAGTGTTCCAGCAAGCCAGCCACCCACCACAGTGTTCCAGCAAGCCAGCTACCCACAACAGGGTGACACCAAGCCAGCCACCCACCACAGTGTTCCAACAAGCCAGCCACCCACAACAGGGTGACACCAAGCCTGCCACCCACCACAGTGTTCCAGCAAGCCAGCCACCCACAACAGGGTGACACAAAGCCAGCCAGCCACCCACCCACCACAGTGTTCCAGCAAGCCAGCCACCTACAACAGGGTGACACCAAGCCAGCCACCCACCACAGTGTTCCAGCAAGCCAGCCACCCACAACAGGGTGACACCAAGCCAGCCACCCACCACAGTGTTCCTGTAAGCCAGTCACCCACAATAGGGTGACATCAAGCCAGGCATCAGCCACCGACCCACAAGGGTGCCAGCAACTCAGCAAGCCACCCACACTGCCAGGCATCAGCCACCGACCCACAACAGGGGGACAGCAGCCAGCCACCCACCACAGTGTTCCAGCAAGCCAGCTACCCACAACAGGGTGACACCAAGCCAGCCACCCACCACAGTGTTCCAACAAGCCAGCCACCCACAACAGGGTGACACCAAGCCTGCCACCCACCACAGTGTTCCAGCAAGCCAGCCACCCACAACAGGGTGACACAAAGCCAGCCAGCCACCCACCCACCACAGTGTTCCAGCAAGCCAGCCACCTACAACAGGGTGACACCAAGCCAGCCACCCACCACAGTGTTCCAGCAAGCCAGCCACCCACAACAGGGTGACACCAAGCCAGCCACCCACCACAGTGTTCCTGTAAGCCAGTCACCCACAATAGGGTGACATCAAGCCAGGCATCAGCCACCGACCCACAAGGGTGCCAGCAACTCAGCAAGCCACCCACACTGCCAGGCATCAGCCACCGACCCACAACAGGGGGACAGCAGCCAGCCACCCCACAACAGGGTGCCAGCAAGCAAGCCACCCACACTGCCAGGCATCAGCCACCAACCCACAACAGGGTGCCAGCCACCTAAACTGCCAGGCATCAGCCACTGACCCACAAGGGTGCCAGCAACTCAGCAAGCCACCCACACTGCCAGGCGTCAACCACTGACCCACAATAGGGTGCCAGACACCCCACAACAGGGTGCCAGCAAGCAAGCCACCCACACTGCCAGGCGTCAGCCACTAACCCACAACAGGGTTCCAGCAAGCAAGCCACCCACACTGCCAGACGTCAGCCAGCAACCCACAACAGGGTGCCAGCAAGCCACCCACACTGCCAGGCGTCAGCCACCAACCCACAACAGGGTGCCAGCAAGGAAAAGCAGCAGTGTGCAACACATGCACAAACAATATAAGCATGGGATCAGTAACTGCAAAAAACAAAAATACATCAAATCTTTGTGTCCATCTAAGGGTTCATCATATTGAATTATATCATGCAGCACAGAAAAAACTAAATGAATATCAATGTGATTTTGAAATACCTCCTCCACTATCCCAGGCAACAATAACAGATATGTTTCTGGAAAAAAAACAGGTGTCAGTGTCTAGATTCAGATGGAAGATCCCAACTGCTGGACAGAGATCACAGAGATGATTATCACTGATAACCAGCCATTTACAATGGTGTTTGACTCAGGATTTAAGCAGTCTATGTCCATACTTGAACCAAGCTACACACTGAAGAGTGAGAAGTATTATCAAACAGAAATGCTGGGAAAGATTCACCAAAATGTCGTTGACAAAGTAAAGGCTATGCTGCAACCAGAGAATGCTGGCAACTCACTCTCATTCACAACTGACCGCTGGTCAGGACAAACAGAGTCAGAGTCACTAATGATTCTTACATGCCACTTCATTGACAGCGGATGGACAAAAAGGCAAGTGGTGTTGAATACAAAGGTGATGCAAGGATCCCACACTGAGTACAGTAGAGAAATGTTTCTTGGCATGCTTGAAGACTGGGGAATCAACAAAGACCAAGTGATGCTTGTGCTACTTCGAGACAGTGGAGCAAACCTGCAAAAAGGAATGAGGCTTGATGATATGTCAGACCTAAGTGTCATGGCACACAACACCCTCCAACTTTCAAATGATGGTCTGTCAAGCCAAAGAGCTTTGATTGATTGATATATGTTTTGAGAAGCATGAAGAGATGAAAAATGTTGTGCTTGCAAGTCTTTTGAATCCTCGATACAAGAACCATGCTTTCTCTTCTGATGATGTATTGGCAAAGGCAAAACAATGGCTGACAGAAGATATTCAACAGGAGGTTCCTGCCGAAAAGACAAGTCCAGAACACCATTTTTATTATCTGAAAGAGCAGCATGCTGCAAAAACAGAAAAATGTCCAAAAATACATCAACGAGCAGAAGAGAATCTTCCTTATCGTGGTCGAATTGATCAGGGCATTTTCAGTGTTTTATTGGGGCCTCATGCAGAGGATTCAATTTCTTCTGAATCTGCAATAATGAGCCTGGATGGTGAACTTCATTTCTATTTGAAGGAACCAGTAATTGATCCTCTTCAGTGGTGGAACGCAAATGAGGCATGCTACCAAAGACTTGCTTCCCATGCTAGAAGATACCTCTCTCTCTCTCTCTGCTCCTCTGTCCTCCTCTCCTCCTGAGCATGTTTTTGAAGTGGCAGCATTATATGAACAAAACAGAAGCCCTTTAACAGGTGACCATGGACATGCTGGAAGCCCTTTAACAGGTGACCATGGACATGCTGAAATGTTGTGCTTTCTGCAATATAATATTGTTCTACTTAACTGGGAGTATTGAAAAGAGTAGTGTCCACTCAAATCCACTGTCTAGCTGTTGCCTAGCTTTTTTTCTAGCAGTTTTGCACTGCAGTAGTTGCAGTGAGTGCCCTACTGCAGAGGTAGTCCACTGACTCCAATCCAATCCACTGTGTAGCTGTTGCCTAGCTTTTTTTCTAGCAGTTTTGCACTGACTGCTGGGAGTGCCCTACTGCAGCGGTAGTCCCCTGACTCCAGTCCAATCCACTGTCTAGCTGTTGCCTAGCTTTTTTTCTAGCAGATTTTGCACTGACTGCAGTAGTTGCAGTGAGTGCCCTACTGCAGCGGTAGTCCACTGAATCCAATCCACTGTCTAGCTGTTGTCTAGCTTTTTTACTAGCAGTTTTGCACTGAGTGCACTGCAGTAGTGATTATAGATTATTGCAGTGAGTGAGTGCATAGTTGCCAACATTTGAAAAAAAATTCCAGGGACACTTTGCAGCACAGCTATCAATTACTTACCACACCCACTTCCCTGAAGCTCCACCCACTCCACATAATCTCCGCCTACTTATTCGATTATAGGGTCTACTCAATAAAGAGAGAATTACAGGAAATTGAAAAGGGAATTTCAAACTCAAGACCAAAGTAGCAGATCTGGAATAATTCTCCATTTCAGCTGCACTACTTCTGAATATAGTAAAAAAACAAACTGCTTGATTTTAAGTTTCAGATTGGTTGTGTGTGTACAATCCAGTTCACTGTCCCTAGTTCCAGGCTTTGTGTGTACAATCCACCCTGTTTCCGATGCACCTGAGAGGATTTCTGTAGTTTCAAGTTCCAACCTTTACATAATCTACTGTATATAGTTCCAACCTTTACATATAACTTAAATGGTTGTAGAGAATGTATATAAAGAGAACAAAACCGTTGAAACATTATAATTTAATATAAACAATATATGTTAAATAAATAACAAATGTATACAAAAAAAAAAAAACACAAAGTGTACAAGTGCTTAAGAACCAAATTAAAGTGATGTATGTCAACAGTTATAGCTGCACTTCCCCAAAGTGGCACAAAGTAAAGGAAAAAAATAACAGAAAAACATAGTGCACTTAAACTGAAGTGGATCTTTGAAATTATATTCTATAAAAAAACATAAATATACATAATGTATAAAACAACATAAAATATAGGGGGTGTCTGGGAGAGAACTCACATGTACCATAGCCCTATCACCCCTGGCCTTGGGTTAGAAGTACTTCAATGGGGAGGAATAACTCCCATATTAAGATATCCAAATGGATGTCACCAGGTGACATATTCATTTAGATGTGCATCAATCCTTTGGTAATGGTGGGCTTCAGCCCGAGAAGGCGAGCGAAACACGGCACGGAAGACCTCATAGAGAGGAGGACCCATGAGGCTCACATGATTGAGAATTAGTGAAACCCAGAAGTGACTGTGTGCCGGTGGCGTTTTATATACTTGCCTAGTTGTGGCTAGTTTGCTGGCATACCCACCAATGCCAAAAGGATTGATGCACATCTTACTGAATACATCACTTGGTGACATCCATATTGATATTTTGCTATGGGAGTTATTCCTCTCCATTGAAGTACTTCAAACCCCGAGCCAGGGGTGATAGGGCTATGTTTCATATGAGTTCTCTCCCAGACACACCCTATATTTTATGTTGTCTTATCATATAGTCTGCATTATGTATATTTATGTTGTTATTTTAGAGAATATAATTTGAAAAGATCCACTTCAGTTTAAGCGCGCTAAGTTTTTCTTGTATTTTTTTTAAATAAAAATAAATACATATATTTAACCTGAATTTTAACTTTTCTAAAATAATTCCAATTTCTCATCTTTTCCTTCTTTTTAAACAATGAAATAATTTTTTAAAACTAAAACTGTCGTCACATCTGTTACCTTAAATGTGATGCTATAGAACTATATTCTTAACTGTTACGGCATTGCGTTATGCTATAAAACAAACACTTGTTTCAATTATGTATAATAATAGAAACCAAAAAAACAAGTATAGCATAAATCTGTGTGAGAAACCTGTCCATGTCCCAAGTTTTATTTGCTGGAAGTTAACACTTTTAGGTTTTTAAACTGCACGTCCTTCCTGTTCAGGCGGTCCTTTCAGCATGTTCTTGCTGTTCTCTTCGTTGTTTTAAAGTTTTATATGTGATCGATCGTGCTTTCTTAACAAGTTCAGTGCTCGGCTTCCATTCATAACATGCAACAGAGGAAAATAAATTTACTTTCGCAGACAAAATGCCAACAAGTGTGTTTCTAATTCCTGTAGAATCGGAATAAACACTTTAGGAAGACCGTGCTTGTTTGTTGTCTTTTGCCGACTGACTTTTTGTTTCAGTTTGTACTTTTCTCACCATGTTAAATATGGTTTCACAATATGCGTTACTGTGTGGAATCAGAAGTAAGTATTTTCAAAGTTTGCAAAGAAGAGGATACATTTTCTGGCCAGATGATGGATAGGTAAGACTTGAAATCTGTTGCCATATGCTGTCAATCCTTACTGAACCTTGATCTTGCTCTTCAGTCAATCCGATCTCAGTATTTTTTGATATTTGATACAGTTCGTACTCACACTGCAAACTATCAACTTCTCCATCTGAAATAATACCAGGAAAGTAACTGAGCATGTCCATTATATCTTCAAAAGGTACAAACAGGCGTTTTCTTGGATCAAGGTATCTTGCAGCTTTTAAAACAGCATTCTTCATGGGAAACCTTTTCTTCATGTAGCCAAGGGCTGCACAGTAAAATTCCCTCACATCTGCATAAAAGACTTTGATGGTATTTTCATTCAGATCATCCTCATGGACTCTAAGAGCCTGTCGAGCAGCAAATCCAATAAACATTTGCTTATCGTCTTTTTGGTTTTCCCCAGAATAAAAATCAACATCCAACAATTCTTCTGTTTTGTTTGCTAAAACTTCTGGTTTTACAAGCTTGACGAGGAAATATTTATACAGCTGAATTACCTCTTCATGTAACACATGAACTTTGGGGTCATTGGATTGTAGCATTATGTTAAAGTTGTCAACATTATTGAGAACTGCATGAACAAAACAAAGATAGATCATTGTAATTCTGCTTTCATACAGTGAGACTAAACGTTTTTCTCTCTCTGCTCCCTTATTTCTTCCTCTGCCATCTTCTCCATCACCAAAGTAAGTAGAAAAATATCCTTTTAGTGCATCCCATTTAGAAAGAATCCTTTCAACACATTTCATTTGGCTTAGCCATCGTGTTGAGCAGTGCTTCAGAACTTTCCTGACATCTGTATTGCAGAAAATCATGAAGTCGCGCAAATCTTCTTTTCTGGAGCAGGCTTTTTCAAAGTGGTAGTAAGTGTCAATAATAAGGTCTTCAACACTCACTGACAACATTTTTGCGGCTTGCTGGCTCAACAAATGGGCTAAGTGGCATGGACAACCCACATCAAACACGGTAGATTGTTTGGCTTTTACTCTGCTCAGCACACTGTTGTGTCTACCAACCATAACACTTGCATTGTCACTGCTGTAGGCCACACAATTTTTCCAATCCAATCCCTTTTTTAAAATCACATAATTTATTCCATTAAAAATATTTTCTCCAGTAGCCTTGTTACATGGAAACATGTCAAGTAAAGAAGTAATGACATTTATTGAATTTTTTTCATGGTGTCTTAATAAAACTGGGAAAAGTTTGTCTTCACTATCACTGCTGCCATCTGTAGCCAAGGAAAACCAACTTTCATTAGTGTCCACCAATGAATTTAACACTTTCTTTTGTGCTTCTGGTGCTATAATACCATTGCACAGGTGTGTAGCTTTTGTTCTCCCACATGAAAATTTGGATGAAACTTCTCCTGGGAACATTTCTTTGAAGAGTTTTGCAGCATGGTTACTAGACAGGAATGCAATATTATGTTCAATCAAATAACCAGTCCAAAGCAGTGCAGCTCTGTTGGCCTGGTCATATGCTGGAGATGTATCAGCCGTTGATGCCCAAGTTGTTATTTTTTTGCTTGACACTCCAGCAGAAAACACACCAGCCTTTTCTATATGGACCTTGGTTTCTATGTGCACTCTGATATCATTAATTCCACCATGTGTAATTCTTATGTCTTTATAGCAATATGTGCAAAAAGCATATGAACTACCTATCCTACTTGCTTTAATAAAAGGAAATTGGGATGGCCAATTGGTGTTAAAACTGCATAAACGTTTATGGCCTACTTTAGTAGTCTTTCCTCCTTTTGAGAGCATTTTTCTTTTTTGGGGGGAAACTAATAAAGAATGACTGACACTGAGTTGACCCTGATCACTGTCTGGAAGAGTAGCACTTGCTAGTCTTATCTCTTCTGTGTCACTTGGGTCTGACAGAGAAATAGGTAAATCTTCTACTTCTGCCTCTCTTTCCTCTGCTGTCTCCATTACATATCGCAGACTTTGCTCTCCTCGCTCAGTGGACCTTCATCTCTGCTGTCCCTCTCTCAACTGGCAGAGCAAGACTTGGTTGTCCTCGCTTTCTGACAATTGTTTTAAGTGGCAGAGCAGGACCAGATCTTCTTTGCTTTTTTCCACTTTTAGCTGGTAGGGATTCCACTGACTTTAATCTCTTGAGTGGCAAGCGCTGACTCAGTTCCCCTAGTTTTCCAGGCTCTTTCTCAAATGGAAGAATCAAACTTTGTTCCCCTTCAGAAATTCTCTCTTCTGGAAGAGTGCCACCTACATGCTCTTCCTCTTCAGGAATTGTCTCCGCTGGAAGAGTGCCGCTTACATGTCCTTCTTCTTCAGACACTCTCTCGGCTGGAGGAGTGCCACTTACGCATCCTTCCTCTATAGATCTTCTTTCAACTGGAAAAGCATCACTTGGCTCTCCTTGTTCTGCAATTGCTTTATCAGTTGGCCTAGCAACATTTGCCTGTCTTTGGCCTGCAGGTCCTTTCTCAGATCTCTGTTTAAAGAAATCTAATATGCTACGGTTTTTGGAGCTCATCTTTTCTTCATAAAGATATTTTTTTTTCCTGTAACTAAAAAAATAAAAACTAACCTGGGGCGATAGATAGATAAGATAGATAAGATAAGATAGATAGTGTGTGTCAGTATGGATTACTCTGTGTGTGTGTATCAGTATGTGTGTCAGAATGAATCACTGTGTGAAAACTATATCCAACAAACAGTGCACTCATAGCATTGAGGACTAAGCAAAATAACATTTATTTAAATCAAACATGCAGCAGCATTCAGTCAATGTTTTGTTCCCATTATTGGACTATTCTGGATTATGGGGATGAAGCGTTGATGCAAGATGTTGCATGTCTGCTTAGAACAAAAGAAGCTCTTTGGTTTATTTTTAAGTCCTTTGAGTGCGCTCCTTTTTGGGTAAATAATTTTCAATCTTTTGGCTTTCTCTACCTGTATATATGTCACAATTGGCACAATTAATGTTAGGGCTGGTATAAAAAAATTTCCAGGGCTGCTTTTTATTCCCAGTCCAGCCCTGCATAAAACCATTAAGAAGGTGCCCTAAGGCAAGTTCAGGGAAATACACAAACATATAGCACAGGTTTTAGGAATACGCAAACAAGCAGAGAGATGCATCTGTAAAAATAACTGAGCTGTGTGAAATTCTTTAAAACCTTGGATTACAAGGCAAAGACACTTAAAGCGGAGTTCCGGCCTGACAAAAATAAAAATTTAGATAAAAAAACCCCCGGGACAGTCAGGGCTAGTACATTCCACAATGGATAGCCTCTGATCTGTCCCAGGTCGCACTTACATTTTAGAAGAAATACTTACCTTGAAAATGTCTTGTCCAGCGCTGCCATCTCAGGTGTGGGCAGCTGAAGCCGGAGCATCCTCTTCCGTGTCCTCTTCGGTCCCACAATGCCAATGCATGCCCAGAAGCTGTTTAGCAGGGTATGAAACGCCTGCACCGGAAGTGACAAGCAGGGCCGGTGAAGGCACATTGACTCCTGGGAGCGATGACATTCAGCTCCCAGGAGTCAACGCAAAGAGAAAGGTGATGGCGCAAGCTGCGGCCGCAGAGGGATGAAGAGGAGGTAAGGTAAGTATATTTTCTTTAAAAACAAGGTGTGTGAATAGAAAAAAAAGTTTAATTATCCAATTGTTTTTAAGGTAATTTAGAGCAAGCAGAAGGGGGAAAAGTGTATTTTTAGGGTGGAACTCCGCTTTAAATGGACACAAAATGTAATTTTCTCTCCCCTTGTGCAAATAATACAGAAGCATAAGTGAAATAAAGGGTGCCCCTAGTATGAGGATAATCTGCACCAGTGGAGAGAGACAGTCACTGACCAGACCATGCTGCCTGCTTCTTAGAAAAGCATGGCAGCACAGGACAACTTGTCAGCTGATGGTCAGAGGATAAGCTGGTATGTACTAAAAGTACAACACAGGAAAACTTGATCAGAGGATAAGCTAGCATGGGGAAGCTTTGTGGCTGCCTTGTACTTAAATGTAAAAGTTTATTCTCTGGCCAGCAGCTGTCATGTTTCACTGAGAAGCAGGCTGCCTGTAAATTTGTCTTTCAGCGGGGAGGGGGGGGGGGGACAATACTGGGACATTATCTCCCAATCTCCCAGTATGTATCTCTCCCCACACTCCCTGGCTCCCTCCTCGCTCCCAGTCTCAGTAAACATGGGGAGAGATACATACTAGCATATCTTGAAGATACTCTGTCTCAGAGCAATGTTATGCTTCACCCCCCTCGTTCACAGTTTCAGTGCCTGAGCGCTGGGTGTCATGTGACATCCCGACACTCAGCTGGACTACAAGTGAAGATGGTCTGTGCCTGTGTGAGAAGCACAGACCAGGAGGCTGCAGCAGCAATGCCCCCTCTCCTGCAATGAGGTAATAAAGCAGGAGGGGGGAGACACCAAAAAAAAATGCTGGCTTGTGTGTATGTGTTACTGTCTCTCTGTGCATAACTGTCTGTGTGTGTGTGACTGTCTGTTTTACTGCTCAGCTGTGCGCACAACTGTCTGCATGATTGTGTGTGTAAGTTTGCATGATTGATATGCCATTTTAAAACTAAATTACATTTGTCAAATCCTGAACTAGCATATCAACACCTTGAACAACATTTCATCCAGTTAGGATTATTCCTACCTTTGCCGAAAGCTATTTGCAGACTTTAGTTTGTCATTCAAGTTCAAGATTCAACACTTCCTTGAAAAAAAGAAAAATATATTATTATTTTTTCTATGCAGTGGAATATAATAAGCAGGGGCATAACTACAAGGGTTGCAATTGCAACCGGGCCCCATGCTCCAAGGGGGCCTTTGCAGATCCCCTGTACACACATTGATAGGAGGGGCGGGCGGGGGCAGCATGTAGAGAAATCACTGTCCTCCTTTTTCCTCCTGTAGCTGCAGGAGGAAAATTGACGAGATTGGTTCGTCTTGTCTGCCCCCGCCACTCCTACTATCCAGTTCACTTGTGTTCTGCTGTCTCTGGGCCCCTGTGTGCTCCCCCCCACTGTGCTCCCTTCCCTCTCCTGCCGGCTGCTGCAGGGGATGTGTCACAATAGATAACCAGGAAGGAGTCGGAAGGGAAGGGCCCCTTCATTGTTTCTTGCGGGGCCCTGAAGGTTCTAGTTAAGCCTCTGATAATAACATAACCTCCCCACTACACTGATCATTACACTACACTGTCCACTACACTACACTGATCATTACACTACACTGATCACTACACTACACTGATCATTACACTGCACTGACCACTACACTACACTGACCATTACACTGCACTTATCATTACACTACACTGACCACTACACTGCACTTATCATTACACTACACTGACCACTACACTACACTTATCATTACACTACACTGACCACTACACTACAATGACCATTACACTGCACTTATCATTACACTACACTGACCAGGACTTGCAACTGTCAGAGAATGATTAATGTCTATTATTATTTGTGTGTAATGTCTCCCAACTACCCATTGCTTCCTTCTGCAGCTCTACCACCTCTCATACATCAAATGTCCTGAAAGCCGAAAAGCAGAGCTTTACCCCACCCCCACTCACTGCCGGACTCACTGCTTGTGCTATGTCGAACTCATGAAGCTGAGATGGTGCAAACACACACATCACCTAGATGCAGGCAAAAGCATGGACAGGGAGGTAGGAAAAAGGGCAGCCAGGAGGACATGAAGAGAACAGAAGGCAAAAGGTGGCGGGGGACAGTGAGTAAAAAAAGGGGAGAACAGATCAGAGGTGGAGTATGGAGAGGCCACAACCGAAAAAATGGGGCACCAAAAAAAAAAAAAAAATAAGATGAATGAGGGAAACATTAACAACTTAACCACTTGCTGACCGTATACTTATACAGGTATATACGTCGGCAAGTTGGCTCTCCCAGGCAGAGTCAAGTATCGGTACGTCACTTGCCTGGGAGGAGCTAGGAGGCGAGCATGCGCCCATCAGCGGGGAAGCCGATGCATGTGTCAGGCGGCTCCGATGGCCGCCTGACACCCTCGATCTCTCCCTGAGATAAAAGGACGGACGGCTGATGTAAACACAGCCGTCCGTCCTTCTGCCTGCAATGAACACAGAGACTGTGTGATCCTGCTATATAGGATCCAGGGCCGGCCCTACCATGGGTCCCGCTGGGTCCATTGGACCCAGGCGGCACTTTAAGAAGGGCAGCATTGCACCGCTAACACTCCCGGCTCAGCACTGCTCATGCCCAGTTCTGGAGCCGGCTGAGAGTCTCCAATGAGCATTCCAAGTGCTTCTGCTGCTATTTGTTCCCTCCCCCCTTGCCCAGCACGCCTCATAAATGGTTATGGGGGTAATACACTAGGCGTTTGCACCCTCTTGTGTGTGTTTTTACAGCCTAAGTTGGTGTATGTATTCATGTAAGATAGGGACCTTAGATAGTAAGTTAATTAATTGCTGGGATTGATGTAAATATAGAATATATAATAATAATAATCAATATATGCAAAGCCCTACATAAATTGACAGCACTATAAATACCTGTTTTAAATAAATTTGAATGAGACAGTGAGAAAAAAGTTTTAAGGGGAAGTAATAGAGTGGGAACCAGTGGTGGCCCATCCATTTGTCCAGCCCCCTAATCTACATGCAGTGCGCCAGACGCATGGATTTCAATGGGAGATTTTTTTTTTTAAGCAGGTGATTAGAGCCAGAGGCTCTAATAGGCTTCAAAAACTGGGTGGGCGTGGGGCGCAGAGCACTGCACCCTGAGCCCACCTATTTTTGTGACAATAGCGAATTAATATTCGCTATTGTCACACGGATTCTCCTCCTGGCCAATCAGGAAGCGAATGTGAGACCTGTTTCCCGATTGGTTGAAAGGAGAAGCCATCTTATTAGCGAAGGAGGAGGATACACTGGGGAAGCCCGACCAACGAAGGGGGACACGGAGGAGACTGAGGGGGAAGCCGCTGCTTCTTCCACATGTCAGTCCAGGGGCAGCACAGGGTGAGTGAGCTGGCAACCGAGGGGGGTATGGTGTGCGGTGTGGGCTGGAGCTGGTGTGGTCCGTGGTCAGGTCCGTCTACCACCCCCCATGACACATGGAGCACAACTCAGCACTGGTGGGAACAGAGAAAAAGGGGGGACAAGGAATTTTGGACAGGGCAAGAAAACAATAGAAAGTTAACAGTTAGGGTCCTTTCACATGGGCGATCCGATCCGTCTGTCAGTTTTTCAGGCGGACTTGTTCGGATGCTCCATGCACCCCCATGAGGCAGCAGGTGTCAGCGGAGAAATGTCCGCTGACACCCGCTGCTATCTGATCCTGTCCGTCAAATCCGGACGGATGGAAACCCTATTTTCCATCCATCTGGCAGATGGGATCAGATGAGAACGGACATCCGATCTCTCCATTAAGGACAGCGGGGATCTGACAGCTCCATCTCTGCACACAGAGTGGAGACGGAGCTGTCATCCGCCTGCTCAGCAGGGATTGGCGAATCGATCCTGCACTGAGCAGAACGGACCTCGTTGGATGGTGCGCTGTGTGAAAGGACCCTTACAGACGTGACTGATAGAAGAAGAGAGAAGAGGCTGTTTATTAGAGAAGAGTGGGGAACAAAAGACAGATATTGTAGAAAATGAGGGGATGCCTGGGATGCTAGAGATGAGCAAAGTCTCAGCAGTGCCTTAAACAAAAATTCTGTCTGGAAGAGAGATAGGGAACAGGGAGAGAATACAGAGACAGCTACTTCCCTATTTCTCTTCCAGACAGAATTTTTGTTTTATGGCACTGCTGAGACTTTGCTCCTCTCTAGCATCCCAGGGCAGGCATCCCCTCATTTTCTCTAGTCTAATCAGTTTTTTTCTTCCCCACTGAATAGCAGGTACCATCTGGATATTGGACGCTCAACGTGTATCGTGGAGCAATCATGTCTTGTTCAGGAGCTTACAGCCAATTATAGAGCAGTATTCACATTTAATGCTGTAATAATGTAAATTGACAACCATTTTGTAAAGCTCGTAAAAATTAATGATCTTTTTGCACCATTCTCTCTGTTTTCTCTTGGTCTTTTGAAATGTAATATGTATTGTTATATGTAATTTTTGTATTGTCTACCTAATTCCATATATCCCTAAACTATGTAAATGAACTTTGAATAAACTTATATATTTTTTTCATTTTTATACCTTCTGGAAGTGTGGAAGTATTCTTATTTTTCATAATGGTATTCGTGGCACACTCAAACCCCTAGGCTTAATGCTTTGGACTGTACCCCTTTGGTGTGCAGACCAGCATAGGCCCATACCCCCTACATACAATATTTCTTTTTTATCGTTATGATTTAATAAAATATGTTTTTTTATACATTTTTGCTCTATTTGTGATCATCCCTCCTTTATTGGCCCTGAAAATCCAGCTGCTTTTCTCTTTTTGTGGTTGTTGTACAGCGTGTACAGCTGCTTGTCCGACAGAAGATCTCACGACCAGCTTCTGTCAAATGAGCCTGGTCGAAAACCAGTAGCTGATCAGCATCCAGTCAAGCCATTGGCTGCAAGTGATAACCAGTGTGTGCTGGCGGAGGGGGGGGGGTGGTCCCCCTGTCAGAACACAATAGCACAGCAGGGGAGATCGCTGTACTAACATTGCATAGTTAATACAGTGATCTCTCAGTTTTTTTTTTTTCAGCCCACTGGGTTGAATGAAATAAAAAAAACGTGTGCTAGGCTAGAAGGTCTGGTTGGTATTACGGCCATCCAGGACTCCTTTGGAAAGATTTTCCCTTCTATTGTTCTGAATATGGTCTCACCAGACAGAAAATAAATCTCTAACAGGAACACACTTTTTTTTTTTTTCGGTTAGATTAGAGGGAGGCTAAATCTCCAGTCACTATTTTTGCATTTACTGGCTGCCTACTTTAAGGGAGCTCCACGAGAGGCAGGCAGAGCATATTATCCGGGCCTAACTTGAGTCATTTGTTCTTTATTAGGATTAGATCTTAGATGAAATAGATGTAAACCGATGGAAGAAAAAATGTGCAAGAACAAATCTTGAAGAGAAAAGCTAATAAGGTTTCATGCACAAGGGTGTAATACAATACTCCTATATACTTTGGATCTTTCTCCCTGGAAAGGGAAGAAAAAATCATCTGCGCGCATTTAGGCATGTAAACACGTAAATTTTGCTTGTAAGCTTCTCTCTGAAAAATCCTCAGGACATTTTTTTGTGTCTGAAAGCACTGCTTTTAAAATATGGATCTAAATTCAGAATGTGCCTGGTCACTTAGGCTAACACCCAATTGCATCAAAGGCTAAAAAAAACAATTCTGGATGCTTGTAAAAGCTGCATTTTTTATACTCATGCACCCATGCATGCAGGCCTAAGTAATGCAGTTAGATATTCTGGGCTTCACATAAAGCAGGGGTGGGGAACCTTTTTTCTGCCAAGGGCCATTTGGATTTTTGTAACATCATTCGGGTACCGTACAAAATAATCAACTTAAAAATTAGCCTGTTATATTTGACCACAGCGTACCCCTTTCAATGCAGAGTGACCACAGCGTACCCCTTTCAATGCAGAGTGACCACAGCGTACCCCTTTCAATGCAGAGTGACCACAGCGTGCCCCCTTTCAATGCAGAGAGACCACAGCGTGCCCCCTTTCAATGCAGAGAGACCACAGCGTGCCCCCCTTCAATGCAGAGAGACCACAGCGTGCCCCCTTTCAATGCAGAGAGACCACAGTGTGCCCCCTTTCAATGCAGACTGACCACAGCGTGCCCCCTTTCAATGCAGACTGACCACAGCGTGCCCCCTTTCAATGCAGAGAGACCACAGCGTGCCCCCTTTCAATGCAGACTGACCACAGCGTGCCCCCTTACAATGCAGACTGACCACAGCGTGCCCCCTTACAATGCAGACTGACCACAGCGTGCCCCCTTACAATGCAGACTGACCACAGCGTGCCCCCTTACAATGCAGACTGACCACAGCGTGCCCCCTTACAATGCAGAATGACCACAGCGTGCCCCCTGACAATGCAGACTGACCATAGCGTGCCCCTTTACAATGCAGACTGACCACAGCGTGCCCCTTTACAATGCAGACTGACCACAGCGTGCCCCCTTACAATGCAGACTGACCAAAGCGTGCCCCCTTACAATGCAGACTGACCACTGCGTGCCCCCTTACAACGCAGACTGACCAAAGCATGCCCCCTTCAATGCAGGCTGACCACAATGCAGAGTGAACAGCTGTAACGCTCATGCGTTTCTTGTTAGTGAATGGATTTGCAGCTGCAGAATTATTACACTCAGTAGTCATGTAGAGAATGTGTTGAACAACATATCCAACTCTCAGGACTTCATCACTGTGTACAGCCTGTTATGCAAATATACATACACTCAATATGATGTTCCTGGAGTGATAGAATGTATATGATAGAATAGAGGTGAGAGACAGGCAATAGAATGGTGAGCACTTAGTAGTAGTATTCAGGAGAGTGGTAGGTGATGATAGTATGCAGATAGGTTTTAGCAATCATGTATAGTAACAGGTGGTAGGGGACAGCAGATGAAGTATGCAAGAGAGAGTAACCTAGTGCAATGATAGGTGATGGTAGTCCCAAGAGCTAGCAATCTATGCAGATGATAGAAATAGCTTAGATAGTAATAGTCCCTTTAGTATGCAGTAGTAGATAGTGAAAGTTAGGTTGAGGAAGGAATCCCCTGCGGGGTACTTATCACTAGATGGGTTAGTAGTAGCAAGGTCCAAGAGTAATGGAGTAATCCGGTAGCGAGATACTGGATCGGTAGCGAGGTTCCGGTCTTGTTCAGGCAAGGGGAATAGCTTGAAGCTCCGGCAGCATTGGACAAGACAAGGCAACATGCGGTTTGAACGAGCAATGAGTGAGAGAAAGCCGGCGATTGAAATAGCCGCTCATAGCGGCGCCCGGCGATGATTCACTTTGCAGATCATGGTGAGAAAAGATAAGAGGACGTTTTATACCAAATATAAGTGCATTAGTATGATGGTCCTATGTTAAGGAAACGATTTACCAACTAGGATGTCCCGGGTTCAAATCCTGGCTAATGCAAGTCATTTTATATTTTTTTTTTTTTATCAAGTTCCAGATAGCAGTTTGTGGCTGATAAATGTAGAAGAAAAAGCCATCATTGAATCACACACAAATTGAATCACACACAAACAAGCCATGCCTACAGTACAGTGTAAATGGGGCAGCAGCTATGATCATAGCTAAGTACAATTTTCTCCAGGAGAGGGAAGGTAAAACTGGAGGAAAGTTGTAAAATTGTAAATAAAGAAAATAATACCATATTGGAAAGAAAATACGGGCAGTACTGCATAAGAAAAGAGGTATTGAAAATATAATAATCATTTTAGAAATAAGGGGGAGGGGGGAGGGGGGGGAGACTCTTGGCCTCTTCCGGCTACTCCCCCATTTAGGTAGACACACAAGTGGCACCCAAAGTTCCGTGTGTATAAAGGATAGAAATCCTTCCCGTGGAAGGGACCAGGAGAGTGGGAAATATCAGTCCAGACTCCTCTGGAGCTGGTGTGGTCCGTGGTCAGGTCCGTCTACCACCCCCCATGACACATGGAGCACAACTTAGCACTGGTGGGAACAGAGAAAAAGGGGGGACAAGGAATTTTGGACAGGGCAAGAAAACAATAGAAAGTTAACAGTTAGGGTCCTTTCACATGGGCGATCCGATCCGTCTGTCAGTTTTTCAGGCGGACTTGTTCGGATGCTCCATGCACCCCCATGAGACAGCAGGTGTCAGCGGAGAAATGTCCGCTGACACCCGCTGCTATCTGATCCTGTCCGTCAAATCCGGACGGATGGAAACCCTATTTTCCATCCATCTGGCAGATGGGATCAGATGAGAACGGACATCCGATCTCTCCATTAAGGACAGCGGGGATCTGACAGCTCCATCTCTGCACACAGAGTCGAGACGGAGCTGTCATCCGCCTGCTCAGCAGGGATTGGCGGATCGATCCTGCACTGAGCAGAACGGACCTCGTTGGATGGTGCGCTGTGTGAAAGGACACTTACAGACGTGACTGATAGAAGAAGAGAGAAGAGGCTGTTTATTAGAGAAGAGTGGGGAACAAAAGACAGATATTGTAGAAAATGAGGGGATGCCTGGGATGCTAGAGATGAGCAAAGTCTCAGCAGTGCCTTAAACAAAAATTCTGTCTGGAAGAGAGATAGGGAACAGGGAGAGAATACAGAGACAGCTACTTCCCTATTTCTCTTCCAGACAGAATTTTTGTTTTATGGCACTGCTGAGACTTTGCTCCTCTCTAGCATTCCAGGGCAGGCATCCCCTCATTTTCTCTAGTCTAATCAGTTTTTTTCTTCCCCACTGAATAGCAGGTACCATCTGGATATTGGACGCTCAACGTGTATCGTGGAGCAATCATGGCTTGTTCAGGAGCTTACAGCCAATTATAGAGCAGTATTCACATTTAATGCTGTAATAATGTAAATTGACAACAGTGATTAGTTCAGATCATGAACAACAGTGTACAGATATATATATCTCAGCAAAAGTGTGGTGACATCTCATGCATGCTCTTACCTAGAATGAGAGCAGATGATGGAGGCCCAGAGAAGAGAACGTCTATCCCGGCGAATGTTGGAATCCCACCAGACACAAAAGAGAGTCCCTTATCTAACAGGAAAGAAGATAATAGGAAATCTGGATATTATTATCAAAAAATATTTTTTTAGGATATGAAACAATGCATACAACGCGCCGTGATGACAATGCTGGAGTATTGGGTCAGATCCATCTAACGCTGGGGGTTCAGTAATGCCAAAACATTTCTCCACTACAAGAATAAAACTGCCAAAATATAAAAAAAACAGCCATAAGATAACTATATCTCTCATTAGTAACTATCATAATCTGCTATATCTGCCATATACATAAGGTTTGCCTAAGGTTTCCTTGATGCAGGCCCAAACCATCACAGCAAGGGGAACTCACTACCCATCCCCCTACTCTACAAGTGAGTCTGACTCACTCTGCTCTCTCCTTGTCCCCATTTACATCGAGTCACAGTGAGACCTGTAAAGAAATCTGCCGGCACTGCAGCTAAAGGCACTGTGACTCACAGTTCTTGAGGAGGGATCTGTTCTTCTCTTCTGTCTTCAATCTTGTTCAGAGGACGTCCAGTCTGCTCTGAGCGCGCTGAGTGTGTGGGGGCGGGGCATGCGGGCGGGGGCGGAGCGTACCCGAAGTTAAAGCATTCGACAGGAACAGAGTCAGAGGCCAGCCCCCACCACAGTTTGCCCAATCACAGGGCGCCCGCCGAACAGCAGGAAGACATGAAGATACCAATGACGGCTGGAGTGACTCACTGAGATCGCAGGGAGAAGAATTAAGGTCAGACCGCTCCTCCTGCCTCCCCCACGCTCGGCGCTTCCCCACTGACTGCACCGTAGCACGGGTCAAGTCCCGGGAGTATAAATTTCCCGGGACTAGGTCCAATTTGGCGGGACTGTCCCGCCAAAAACGGGACAGTTGGCAACTATGTGAGTGCACTACTGCAGCAGTTTATTATGCATTAATGCACAATCAGAATGATGTGAAACTGATGTCCCTGCAATTGAAGTTTTTCTATCAGTTCTCATGCAGTTAAGGTGTGAAGAACAAGCCCTTAATGGTAAAAATGTTAATAAATATAAGTTTTACATGTTCAGTAACAGATTTTTGTCCAAATTTGTGTTTATTTTGCAAAATTTTAAATGTACAAAAATATCGGCCGCTACCGATATGTGATTACCAAAATATCGGTATCGGCAACGAAAAAAACGATATCGGTCGATCACTAATTGGAACACCTGCCTTTACACGCACATGAACTTTTTTTTTATATCAAGAAGAACTTTATTAAACTTTGTGCAAAGAAAAAAACAATACAGAGTCCAGAGCAGACACACCCACAGCATACAGATAACAAACAAAAAGAAATTAACATCCTGCAAACATTAATCGACAGAATAAGGCACCCGAATAGGCAGCCCATATTGACATTCTTACAAGGAAGAGACAGTCCCATACGTCACACAGTGCCATGCTTCAACCCGTGTAAAGGTATCAAACATTACCCTCACAGCCCGCGAGCCACCAATCTTTCTAGCACCAGATCCACCGGAGCCAGGCACAGCCAGCCAGGGAGCCCACAACTTCTCAAACTTGCCCTGACTGCCCCTGTGCTGATATATGTACTTCTCCCATCTGGGCAGTCCATTCTTTAACAGAAGGGGAGTTCGGGGAGATCCAGTGCCTCAGCACATGAACTTTAATGGCATCCCAGTCTTAGTCTGTAGGGTTCAATATTATGTTGGCCCGCCCTTTGCAGCTATCAACTCTTCTGGGAAGGCTTTCAACAAGGTTTAGGAGTGTTTTCATGGTAATGTTTGACCATTCTTCCAGAAGCACATTTGTGAGATCAGGCACTGATGTTGGATGAGAAGGTAAGTTTACGTTCCATTAGGGCTAAATCGATAACCGGGCTTTCCCATGCAATAGCAATAGTGATTTTAGCTGCTAAGAACATAAAGTAAATTAACGTTTGTGTGTGTCTCAGGATATTTTCAACTGTTTTCTTTTAACCAGGCAATGCATGCATCTTTGGTAATGTTGACCATAGTAACCGAATATATAAAGGAATGAAACCTCATCCAAAAGTGGAGAACTTTAAGGCAAGTTCACCATATACAGGTCCCTCTCAAAAAATTAGCATATTGTGATAAAGTTCATTATTTTCTGTAATGTACTGATAAACATTAGACTTTCATATATTTTAGATTCATTACACACAACTGAAGTAGTGCAAGCCTTTTATTGTTTTAATATTGATGATTTTGGCATACAGCTCATGAAAATCCAAAATTCCTATCTCAAAAAATTAGCATATTTCATCTGACCAATAAAAGAAAAGTGTTTTTAATACAAAAAAAGTCAACCTTCAAAAAATTATGTTCAGTTATGCACTCAATACTTGGTCGGGAATCCTTTTGCAGAAATGACTGCTTCTATGCGGCGTGGCATGGAGGCAATCAGCCTGTGGCACTGCTGAGGTGTTATGGAGGCCCAGGATGCTTCGATAGCGGCCTTGAGCTCATCCAGAGTGTTGGGTCTTGCGTCTCTCAACTTTCTCTTCACAACATCCCACAGATTCTCTATGGGGTTCAGGTCAGGAGAGTTGGCAGGCCAATTGAGCCCAGTAATACCATGGTCAGTAAACCATTTACCAGTGGTTTTGGCACTGTGAGCAGGTGCCAGGTCGTGCTGAAAAATGAAATCTTCATCTCCATAAAGCTTTTCAGCAGATGGAAGCATGAAGTGCTCCAAAATCTCCTGATAGCTAGCTGCATTGACCCTGCCCTTGATAAAACACAGTGGACCAACACCAGCAGCTGACATGGCACCCCAGACCATCACTGACTGTGGGTACTTGACACTGGACTACAGGAATTTTGGCATTTCCCTCTCCCCAGTCTTCCTCAGGGTCCGGTCACCTCTTGCAGTTGTGCAGCGTTTTCTGCCTCACTTTTTCCTTCCCACTGAGGTGCCTTGATATAGCACTCTGGGAACAGCCTATTCGTTCAGAAATTTCTTTCTGTGTCTTACCCTCTTGCTTGAGGGTGTCAATGATGGCCTTCTGGACAGCAGTCAGGTCGGCAGTCTTACCCATGATTGCGGTTTTGAGTAATGAACCAGGCTGGGAGTTTTTAAAAGCCTCAGGAATCTTTTGCAGGTGTTTAGAGTTAATGAGTTGATTCAGATGATTAGGTTAATAGCTCGTTTAGAGAACCTTTTCATGATATGCTAATTTTTTGAGAAAGGAATTTGGGGTTTTCATGAGCTGTATGCCAAAATCATCAATATTAAAACAATAAAAGGCTTGCACTACTTCAGTTGTGTGTAATGAATCTAAAATATATGAAAGTCTAATGTTTATCAGTACATTACAGAAGATAATGAACTTTATCACAATATGCTAATTTTTTGAGAGGGACCTGTACATACAGCTGTGCCAACCTGGCCACAGTCTCATTCCAAAGGTGTCCCTATCGGGTTGAGGTCAAGCCTCTGTGCAGGCCAGTCAAGTTCCTCCACCCCAATCTCACTCATCCATGTCTTTATGGACCTTGCTTTATGCACTGGTCCAAATCATTTGGTGGAGGGGGGATTATGGTGTGTTTTTTTTTCTTTCAGGGGTTGGGCTTGGCCCCTTAGCTCCAGTGAAGGGAAAACTTAAAGCGCCAGCATACTAAGACATTTTGGATAATTTCATGCTTCCAGCTTTGTGGGAACAGTTTGGGGACTGCTCGTCTCTTCCAACATGACTTTGCACCAGTGCTCAAAGCAAGGTCCAAAAAGAGCGAGTTTGGGGTGGAGGAACTTGACTGGCCTACACAGTGTCCTGATCTCAATCCGATAGAATGCCTTTTGGATGAATTAGAGCGAAGACTGCGAGCCAGGCCTTCTTGTCTACATCAGTGCCTAACCTCACAAATGCACTTTTGAAAGAATGGTCAAACATTCCCATAGACACACTCCTAAACCTTGTGGACAGCCTTCCCAGAAGAGTTGAGGCTGTTAAAGTTGCAAAGGGTGGGACAACTCAATAATGAACACTACGGACTAAGACTGGGATACCATTAAAGTGCATGTGTGTGTAAAGGCAGGACGTCTCAATACTTTTGGTAATATAGTGTATACATGCATGTAGCAAACATTGAGAAAAAAAAAAATAGGAGAGAATAAAAAAGGCTACTGCGCAGGCCTTATGGCCTGGTAATAAAAATTGCCCTGCTCTGGGACAAAAGGCATATCCCATAAGCCGTGATGCAGAAAAAAGCTTTGGTGACGTGGCTAAGTGTAGTTTCAAACAGTGGAGTCCCAAATCCAAAGTGTGACTTCAGCACCTTAGGATGCTAATCCCCGGGGGTGCTTGACAATGCATGCTCTCTGCCTTCCCAGCCCTTGAACGGACACGGTCGCACAGTTAAATCAGAAGGCTTAGGGTCCTCCAGCACGGAATGACTCTAATGGCCCACCTCACCCAGTGAGCGCACCATTTTCTGATTCCACGGGAAGATACCTCAGGAACAAACCTGAGCGCAAAAACTGGGTGAATTCTGTTTGTCAACCCTCCTTTTGCACTGAGACTGAGGTTCGCCCAGCCTGGGACATTGCTGTGGTGCCCCAGTGTTGTCCATTTCCCAAACACTGTTGCTAAGGGACTTTTCAAGAAGAAGTAGCTGCTCAAAGAAAGGTGTCCTCTTACTACTGTTCAACATTCTGGAGTATCCCACAGCTCCCTATGCTGTAACCAAGTTGCACAGCAATAAATTAAGAAAAAACAATCCCTTAGACTACTTATTGAGCCAGAAGTGTGGATGCTACTGTGTGCCTGGCTGCTCTTAAAGTGTGGGAAAAGGTTGACCTGGGACAAGATAGCGGGACCAGCCAGAGGGTCTTCACTACACAAATAATTAATATGTAATGTGAGAGTGATACTGTTAAGTATGAAAATGACTGTCTATGCATTGTGTCATAAACTAAGGTTCAAGCAATTTCATCACCCACTATGTCTATGAGACAAATCTACCTTGCATTTACTATATGGTAAGCCCACCAAATGCTACACATAAAAGCAAATGGGGAAGTGCTGCAAACGTCCCGCAAGCACGTGCAATGCACATGGTTGCAGCGCGTTTGTCATAAAAAAATGGTGTCAAAACAGGCAGTGAGGAATCTAAAGCGCAATCCAAACATGGACTAGATTTCAGCGGAAAGGGAGATTTAGGCGTACATCTAAAATTACCCTAAAAGGAGCACATTTTAAATATTTATAGTAGTGAATTGTGTTTTATATGCATTACAATAGTGATACTATTGATAGATGTAAACTCTTAGTGACGTCAATGCCTCATTCTAAACCACGTTAAAAGAATAATAAAGACATTTCCCAGTGTCTCTAAGGTACATGCCGTGCTCAAGCTTTGAATAATTAGTCTCCCTAGCCCTAGATCATTGGATGTGGTTACAGACAGAAGACTCTAGTAATCATAGTCCTGGATTTAAAGTCCATGTCCAGCCAATTTATTTTTCTTAGTTTTGGATAAAGTTGGATAGGGTAAAGCCATGTACACACAGCCCGAATATCGGCAAAAATCAGCCATTACAGTAGAAACTGTCTGACTTTCATTTTGGCAAGGTAATGTGCAGCGTGATCCTTAATATGGATTACTTACTTCTAGGGCACATCTTGAGCTAGGGTGCTCTGGGACCGGGTACTGCTGGTACACGCTGCAAGGCTGATTAGGTCCTGTGGAAGGACCTGACCCATTACAATACAATTACTAGGTAGGTAACTCCTAGCCAAGTGCGCTTCTCGCTTATGTATCCCTATTGTGTGGTCGCTCCCGTTTTATATGGTCCCAAAAAAGAGTGAATATATTGCGCTTAAACACTTAAAACACAACCAAAAAAGTGCTTGTGTGCATAAACATATAAATAAATAATTATATATAAGCTAGTAAATATATGTATGAATAAATAAATATGTTGTGAAAAAGTCCTTAGTGAAATAAATCAACAGTCCTTAAAGTGCCCAGTGCAATACGGATCTCTCAGCAATGACTGAAAATCACTCTAGCTTCAAGTGAGGGACCTCCACCATAGGGACTTTCTCCACCCAGTGCTCAGGGTAAATACTTCTTACCGAAGCTGGTGGACCCCTTAATTACAGGGGGTCTAAAACAGCATATATGGTCCACAAATGCCTCCAAGCTATCCTTCCGGTCCCTTAATATGGCTCAACTCGCACAAGGAACTCCAAGTATTTCCAGGGTGGTATAGGGAAAAAGATAAGGAAACTCCGATAGTGTAGTATGTTCTGATATTGGGGTTTATTAATAGAAATGCACTTACTCAAACATCATATACAGAATGCCTTCATGGGGTAAATGCAGCATGGGTTCGGTGTACGGGACGCTCCTCTGTTCCTGCGTATCACCAACCCGGAACTCCACGGTCTCACGTTTAACCACAGCGAATCCAGATTACTCAGTCTTATTATTTCGCGAAGGAAGGCGAAAATGACTAAGCTGGAGGAAAAAATTAGTGAGTTAAAAACCACTTTAGAACCTTTTAAAGACAATGCTGATTTTAAAGAAAAAATTACATCAACCCAGAAATTTTTAGAGAAAATAGATAAGGACACTCGAAATAAAAAGATTAATAAGTACCAAAGAGATCTACTGGATTATAAAGAATCTAAAGTCTATAAATGGCAGGATACTCCGATAGGACTAAATGCCACCAATACTAACAATATCCCTACACAGTCCCCGGCAGTGAGAGAGATGGGAATCGAGAGATTCATAGATCCCAATTTCACTCCCACTGGAGGGACTCCAAACTTTGATGATAATGGTAGGAATGAATATACTGGAAATAGAAACAACAGACCACAGTATTTCAACACCTCCCAGTACAATGTACCCACGTATAACAGCTACTCCCCTTTGGCCTATACCCCAGAAAATCAACAGAAGGGTTTTCGGGGGAGGGGGCGAGGTGGCGCCCCGGGTCAAAGAGGGAGGGGAAGAGGTTCCAACCACCCGAATGGAACCTGGCGGGGACACAGAGGAGGTGGGAGAGGCCAGCCCTGGCAACGAGGGAGGGGCTCACAGAATTGGAGACCCCAACAACAATGGAACCAAGGGAATTACTGGCAGAGAGAGAACCATTGGCAGCAGTGGGGAGGGGATACTTATCCCCATTATCAACAGGAAATGACACCCCAAAGAAATCCTCCACCAAACGAAAGAACGGAAAACAGAGGAGAGGGTGCAGAGGTGGACGAAAGAAACAAAAGGAAAAGAGAATCCTAGGGGCAGGGATTTTTAATCTCAGTAACGCCCAGTTCACCTCTGACGAATTAAAAATACTGGAACTTGGTCTGAAATTCGCTCCTGACAAAAGTGTTGACAAGTTCAACACTTTTATAGATATTGAAAAATATGTCAGGAAGCTGAAAATTAAAAAACATTTTTTAGAAAAACCGTATAACCCCACCTCTGACAGTGCTGATTATCAGGATAGTGGATTAAAAAATCGTTCTGTTTTTAATCCCCCCAAGGCTTCCAACCATTGTTTGGAAGTTTTTAAGAGTATGGTAGAAGATGATGTGCGGAAAATTAAATTAAAACACCACTATACTACTAAAGAATTAGAAAAGGGTCTCAAGGAACTAGAGAATCGGAAAGACATAGTTATACGAGGAGCAGACAAAGGGGGGGGAATAGTGGTTCTCAACAAAAGTGATTACAAACTAGAACTGGATAGACTAGTGGGGGACCAAGTCACCTATCAAAAGTTGAGAACCAACCCAACCCAGAGTCTAAAATTAAAACTTGAGAAAATTGTAAAAAAGGCTAAAGAAAGAGGTATATTAACCAAAAAAGAGGCACAATATCTTGTGCCCAAAGCTCCACGTTTACCCACAATTTACCAGTTGCCAAAAGTCCACAAAAACAAGACCAAGCCCCCTGGGAGGCCTATTATTAGTGGCATTGAATCGATTTTCTCCCGGATAGGGGAATACGTGGACCATTTCTTGCAACCGATTGTACCACTTTACCCTTCTCACCTTAAAGACAGTAAACACTTGATTAACTTACTGGAGCAAGTGGAAGTACAGTCAAACACCTTCTTGGTGACAGTTGATATTGAATCTCTGTACACCAGTTTGAAGCAAGACGATGTACTTAATACCACCATAGCTGCTTTAAACACTAAAACCAATATAAGACCTCAACAGAAAAAGTTTATCTGTGATGCCCTGAGCCTAGCCATGGGAAATAATTATTTTTGGCACGATGGAGGTTATTATAACCAAATAAGAGGCGTGGCAATGGGCGCTAAATATGCCCCTAGTGTGGCATAATATCCTTCTTGGGCAATGGGAAGAAAAAGAGATTTTTGCCAATCTGAATCCGTCACTCATTCTATACAAAAGATTCATTGACGATCTACTACTAGTATGGAATGGGTCAGAGGAATCTCTAAAAACATTCCTTGACGACATGAATAGGAATCAGTATGGCCTTGTATTTACAGCCACATGGGACAAAGTATCTGTAAATTTTTTAGATTTAACATTGGTAAAACAGGGTTGTTCTATCGCCACAAAAAGTTTCTTTAAAGAAACAGATAGAAACAGTTACATCCCTACCCGCAGTTGCCACCACCCCAAATGGCTGGGTGCCATCCCAAAAGGACAATACATGCGCATTAAGCGAAATTGTAAAAATGACGAAGACTTTTTAGCCCAATCAAATCTATTGACAAAAAGATTTGTAGAAAAGGGCTACAAACAAGAAGAGGTTACTAAAATTAGAGACCAGGTACATCGGATGCCTAGGAGTGAGTTACTAAAAACTAAAAAGAAGGAAATAGAGACTAAAGGGGAACTGGCGTTTTTAACAGATTTTAACAGAAATTATAAGCAGGTGGAAGCAATTGTGCGTAAGCATTGGTCGATTTTATTGAAGGACAAAACTTTGAATAAGGTCCTTCCGGAAAGACCACATTTCATTTATAGGAAGGCCCCAAACCTGAGACATATGTTGGCACCAAACATACCTGACCCCCCCAAAAAACAAACCGACTTTTTTGGATGTTAAAGGTTTTTTTCCTTGTGGTAAATGCAATGCCTGCCTAATGACAAGGAAAAATCCTAGGAAAATCACCAGCTTTCAGTCGAAAGTTACAGGACAACAATATGCGATTAAAAAACTCATTTCATGCAGATCCACACATGTGACTTATTTGATAAGTTGTCCATGTGGATTACAATATATAGGCAGGACCACACGAGAACTTTCCATCCGGATCAATGAGCATGTAGGAAATGTAAGGAGAGGATTTCCCAAGCATAGCCTTTCCAATCATTTCCGTCTATACCACAACAGGGACCCATCTCAGATGACCTTTTGTGGTATCGATAGAGTAGATCGTCATTGGAGAGGGGGAAATATGACTAAAAAGATCTCTATGAATGAAACCCAATGGATCTACAAAATGCAAACTTTACAGCCGTTGGGTATGAATATTGATATCGACCTCAATTGTTACATCTCCAATTTTTAAAATTAAAATTAACCTTTTAATATATCCTTTTTAATCTGTAATCTTACCTTTGAGAATTATAAATTATTTTCATACATTTTCCAAAATATTTCCAAATTTTATCTATCACAGATAATAATTTAGTGCACTTCATTTTTTATTTCTTAATTTTATTATTAATAAATGTTATTAATAATCAGTTTTATGCAAAATAATAATGAATTTAACAATTTCTTTTAACATTAAATCCACTACATTACTAAATTTAATTTAATTTTAGGGATATGTTTAAATCAATATATTAAATGTTTTAATAATTTTAATAAAGTGTATGTAGTTTGGTTTATAAATTGTATTGAGGGTAATATATATATTTAAACTTTTCATATCATTCACTGTAAACAGCATCCCATCGCCCTATTTGGTATACATTGATTGGCATTTGAATATTTTTTTAATCTTTAGGATGACAATCGGATCTCTTTATAATATTGGCGATTGTCTATTCAGGCTTACTATAGCAAAGTATTGGCGAGTTGCCCAAATAAGATATGGCCGCGGAGTACTTCCTGGTAGGAGGAGAGAACCTAGCATCCCGGAAGGAATAGGCGGTTCAGTAACCGCTGGCCAGCGATTGGATGTTGTCAGTCCGATATTCCTATTTATTGTGAATGGAAACGTACGGTCACATGATCCCCTGATGACGTCAGCGCGTCTGACGAAACGTGCGTAAAAGGGAACGTGAGACCGTGGAGTTCCAGGTTGGTGATACGCAGGAACAGAGGAGCGTCCCGTACACCGAACCCATGCTGCATTTACCCCATGAAGGCATTCTGTATATGATGTTTGAGTAAGTGCATTTCTATTAATAAACCCCAATATCAGAACATACTACACTATCGGAGTTTCCTTATCTTTTTCCCTATACCACCCTGGAAATACTTGGAGTTCCTTGTGCGAGTTGAGCCATATTAAGGGACCGGAAGGATAGCTTGGAGGCATTTGTGGACCATATATGCTGTTTTAGACCCCCTGTAATTAAGGGGTCCACCAGCTTCGGTAAGAAGTATTTACCCTGAGCACTGGGTGGAGAAAGTCCCTATGGTGGAGGTCCCTCACTTGAAGCTAGAGTGATTTTCAGTCATTGCTGAGAGATCCGTATTGCACTGGGCACTTTAAGGACTGTTGATTTATTTCACTAAGGACTTTTTCACAACATATTTATTTATTCATACATATATTTACTAGCTTATATATAATTATTTATTTATATGTTTATGCACACAAGCACTTTTTTGGTTGTGTTTTAAGTGTTTAAGCGCAATATATTCACTCTTTTTTCACTATTTATGCGTATACACGTTTTTATTGCAGCTTGCACTATGGAAGCAATTCCTCACATATAATTAACATTTGACTAATAATTTACTATCGAATATCACCATTTGTGCAGTTTCTTTTGGGCTACCAATTCATTATTTATATATGGTCCCAACGCCTGCCCCGGGAGATGCTATGCCCTGTGCATGATTTTATGGGGTCAGTATATATATATATATATATATATATATATATATATATATATATATATATATATATATATATATATATATATATTATATATATATATATATATACCTGTACATCTAGATGCCTATGTGCTGTGATGTTGTATACATTCAGTGATATGGGATATGTGATCAATACATGTTATTTTTTGTAGAATTGTCTTGAAGGTCTCTCTGGCCCTGAAGAAGCCTTTGGCGAAACGCTTCTGCTCTATAGTCTGTAGAGACTTTACCTCATAGAGACATTATTGTTGCCAATTTTGTATCGATGATTCCTTAGGGAATACATTTCATATGTAATATATGTATGCATACGTATTTCTTTTTTATCGTTATGATTTAATAAAATATGTTTTTTTATACATTTTTGCTCTATTTGTGATCATCCCTCCTTTATTGGCCCTGAAAATCCAGCTGCTTTTCTCTTTTTGTGGTTGCTGTACAGTGTGTACAGCTGCTTGTCCGACAGAAGATCTCACGACCAGCTTCTGTCAAATGAGCCTGGTCGAAAACCAGTAGCTGATCAGCATCCAGTCAAGCCATTTGCTGCAAGTGATAACCAGTGTGTGCTGGCGGAGGGGGGGGGGTGGTCCCCCTGTCAGAACACAATAGCACAGCAGGGGAGATCGCTGTACTAACATTGCATAGTTAATACAGTGATCTCTCAGTTTTTTTTTTTGTTCAGCCCACTGGGTTGAATGAAATAAAAAAAACGTGTGCTAGGCTAGAAGGTCTGGTTGGTATTACTGCCATCCAGGACTCCTTTGGAAAGATTTTCCCTTCTATTGTTCTGAATATGGTCTTACCAGACAGAAAATAAATCTCTAACAGGAACACACTTTTTTTTTTTTTTTCGGTTAGATTAGAGGGAGGCTAAATCTCCAGTCACTATTTTTGCATTTACTGGCTGCCTACTTTAAGGGAGCTCCACGAGAGGCAGGCAGAGCATATTATCCGGGCCTAACTTGAGTCATTTGTTCTTTATTAGGATTAGATCTTAGATGAAATAGATGTAAACCGATGGAAGAAAAAATGTGCAAGAACAAATCTTGAAGAGAAAAGCTAATAAGGTTTCATGCACAAGGGTGTAATACAATACTCCTATATACTTTGGATCTTTCTCCCTGGAAAGGGAAGAAAAAATCATCTGCGCGCATTTAGGCATGTAAACACGTAAATTTTGCTTGTAAGCTTCTCTCTGAAAAATCCTCAGGACATTTTTTTGTGTCTGAAAGCACTGCTTTTAAAATATGGATCTAAATTCAGAATGTGCCTGGTCACTTAGGCTAACACCCAATTGCATCAAAGGCTAAAAAAAACAATTCTGGATGCTTGTAAAAGCTGCATTTTTTATACTCATGCACCCATGCATGCAGGCCTAAGTAATGCAGTTAGATATTCTGGGCATCACATTATGCAGGGGTGGGGAACCTTTTTTCTGCCAAGGGCCATTTGGATTTTTGTAACATCATTCGGGTACCGTACAAAATAATCAACTTACAAATTAGCCTGTTATATTTGACCACAGCGTACCCCTTTCAATGCAGAGTGACCACAGCGTACCCCTTTCAATGCAGAGTGACCACAGCGTGCCCCCTTTCAATGCAGAGAGACCACAGCGTGCCCCCTTTCAATGCAGAGAGACCACAGCGTGCCCCCTTTCAATGCAGAGAGACCACAGCGTGCCCCCTTTCAATGCAGAGAGACCACAGTGTGCCCCCTTTCAATGCAGACTGACCACAGCGTGCCCCCTTTCAATGCAGACTGACCACAGCGTGCCCCCTTTCAATGCAGAGAGACCACAGCGTGCCCCCTTTCAATGCAGACTGACCACAGCGTGCCCCCTTACAATGCAGACTGACCACAGCGTGCCCCCTTACAATGCAGACTGACCACAGCGTGCCCCCTTACAATGCAGACTGACCACAGCGTGCCCCCTTATAATGCAGACTGACCACAGCGTGCCCCCTTACAATGCAGAATGACCACAGCGTGCCCCCTGACAATGCAGACTGACCATAGCGTGCCCCTTTACAATGCAGACTGACCACAGCGTGCCCCTTTACAATGCAGACTGACCACAGCGTGCCCCCTTACAATGCAGACTGACCAAAGCGTGCCCCCTTACAATGCAGACTGACCACTGCGTGCCCCCTTACAACGCAGACTGACCAAAGCATGCCCCCTTCAATGCAGGCTGACCACAATGCAGAGTGAACAGCTGTAACGCTCATGCGTTTCTTGTTAGTGAATGGATTTGCAGCTGCAGAATTATTACACTCAGTAGTCATGTAGAGAATGTGTTGAACAACATATCCAACTCTCAGGACTTCATCACTGTGTACAGCCTGTTATGCAAATATACATACACTCAATATGATGTTCCTGGAGTGATAGAATGTATATGATAGAATAGAGGTGAGAGACAGGCAATAGAATGGTGAGCACTTAGTAGTAGTATTCAGGAGAGTGGTAGGTGATGATAGTATGCAGATAGGTTTTAGCAATCATGTATAGTAACAGGTGGTAGGGGACAGCAGATGAAGTATGCAAGAGAGAGTAACCTAGTGCAATGATAGGTGATGGTAGTCCCAAGAGCTAGCAATCTATGCAGATGATAGAAATAGCTTAGATAGTAATAGTCCCTTTAGTATGCAGTAGTAGATAGTGAAAGTTAGGTTGAGGAAGGAATCCCCTGCGGGGTACTTATCACTAGATGGGTTAGTAGTAGCAAGGTCCAAGAGTAATGGAGTAATCCGGTAGCGAGATACTGGATCGGTAGCGAGGTTCCGGTCTTGTTCAGGCAAGGGGAATAGCTTGAAGCTCCGGCAGCATTGGACAAGACAAGGCAACATGCGGTTTGAACGAGCAATGAGTGAGAGAAAGCCGGCGATTGAAATAGCCGCTCATAGCGGCGCCCGGCGATGATTCACTTTGCAGATCATGGTGAGAAAAGATAAGAGGACGTTTTATACCAGATATAAGTGCATTAGTATGATGGTCCTATGTTAAGGAAACGATTTACCTTACCAACTAGGACGTCCCAGGTTCAAATCCTGGCTAATGCAAGTCATTTTATATTTTTTTTTTTTATCAAGTTCCAGATAGCAGTTTGTGGCTGATAAATGTAGAAGAAAAAGCCATCATTGAATCACACACAAATTGAATCACACACAAACAAGCCATGCCTACAGTAAAGTGTAAATGGGGCAGCAGCTATGATCATAGCTAAGTACAATTTTCTCCAGGAGAGGGAAGGTAAAACTGGAGGAAAGTTGTAAAATTGTAAATAAAGAAAATAATACCATATTGGAAAGAAAATACGGGCAGTACTGCATAAGAAAAGAGGTATTGAAAATATAATAATCATTTTAGAAATAAGGGGGAGGGGGGAGGGGGGGAGACTCTTGGCCTCTTCCGGCTACTCCCCCATTTAGGTAGACACACAAGTGGCACCCAAAGTTCCGTGTGTATAAAGGATAGAATTTCTTCCCGTGGAAGGGACCAGGAGTGGGAAATATCAGTCCAGACTCCTCTGGGAACTAATCTGGGATAGGGGGGGGGGAGGGGGTTGTGTGGGTTTTTTTTTTCTTTTTCCCAGAGATGGAGGATATAAAACTCATTTCCCTTAATGTGAAAGGATTAAATATTCCTGAGAAGAGGCGGATTTTATTAAGTGAATTAAAACGAGTAAAAACTAATGTTGCATTCATCCAAGAAACTCACTTTAAAACAGATAAATTACAATATCTTAACAACAGAGTCTTTCCTTTTGTTTACCATTCAACCAATTTACAAACTAAGTCACGTTGAGTTTCGATACTTATAGCTAATAATGTCCCTTGGACTTATCAAGAAAGTGTAAGTGACATTAACGGTAGATTTCTATTCTTAAACAGGGCCGGCGCTCCCGCTAGGCAAACTAGGCAGCGGCCTAGGGCGCACTGCCTCCTAGGGGCGCACTGCCGCTGACTCAGATTGTGTCACTTACTCTTCAGTGACCCATTGCACCATCTGGAATGAATGGATCATCCTCATCCAGACCGGACCGCATCTGATCTGTATTTGTATTGTAAATGTATTGTCTCCCTCTAATATTGTAAAGCGCTACGTAAACCGCTGGCACTATAGAAATCCTGAATAATAATAATAATAATAATAGTTTAAAAAAAAAAACAATAAAAATGACATAAATCTTTCCCGTAGTTAGTAAACGCAATAACTTTTGTGCAAACCCTATCAAAATATGCTTATTGCGATATTTTTCACCAAAAATATGTAGCGGAAAACAAATTGGCCTAAAATGTAAAAAAAATTAGATTTTTAAATTTTTTCAAAATTGTCGCTCTTTTTTTGTTTATAGCGCAAAAAGTAAAAATCGCACGACCGCGCAATTGTCCATTAAAGTCACACAGTGCCGAATCGCAAAATAGGCCCTGGTCTTTGAGCAGACAAATCCTCCGGGCTTAAGTGGTTAATTTAATTTTAAAAAAAAATATGTATATTTTTATTAAAATACCAAAGAAAGAACAAAAATGACAATTAATTTAATTAACCACTTACCGCAAAGGGACGTAGATCTACGTCGGTAGATCTACGTCGGTAGATCTACGTCCAAAGTGTAGTGGAGGGGTCTAGGGTCTTTTAGACCCTCGATCCCTCCATAAAGTGTACCTGTCACTACATATTGGTGTCACAAGGGATGTTTACATTGCTTGTGACAACAATAAAAGTGATCAGATTCTTTTTTTTTTTTAAACTGTAATAAAGTTAAAAAAAACCCATAAATAAATGGGAAAAAAAAAATTTAGCCGCCCCCCGTCACCGTTAGCTCGCGCACAGAAAATAACGTATACGGAAGTCGAGCCGCGAATGAAATCCCTGTTCAAACAACACATGTGAGGCATCGCCGCGATTGCCAGAGCGTGGGCAATAATTTAAAAAATAGAGCTACACTCTATCTCTAAACTGGTAACTGTTAAAAAAATTTCAAGCGTCACATATTGAGATCTCTATTGACCGTAGTTTGTCGCCATCCCACGGGGGGGCGCAATTTCAAACCGTAACATGTTGGGTATCAATTTACTCGGCGTGACATCATCTTTCACAATATACAAAAAAATATGGGCTAACTTTACTGTTTAGTATTTTTTAAATGCAGTGAAATGTGATTTTTCAAAATTTTTCCAAAAAAATGGCGTTTTAAAGAACGCTGCGCAAATACCGCGTGACAAAAAATATTGCAATGACCGACATTTTATTCTCCAGAGTCTTTGCTAAAAAATATATATATATAATGTTTGGGGGTTCTAAGTAGTTTTCTAGGATAAAAAACTGGTTTTAACTTGTGAACAAAGTACTCAAAATGGTCATGGCTAAGTACAATGTCTTTTCACTTTGCAGATCATGGTAAGAAAAGATAAGAGGACGTTTTGTACCAGATGTAATTGCATTAGTATGATGGTCCTATGGTAAGGCAACGATTTACCAACTAGGACGTCCCAGGTTCAAATCCTGGCTAATGCAAGTCATTTTATATATTTTTTTTTTTTTTTATCAAGTTCCAGATAGCAGTTTGTAGCTGATAAATGTAGAAGAAAAAGCCATCATTGAATCACACACAAATTGAATCACACACAAACAAGCCATGCCTACAGTAAAGTGTAAATGGGGCAGCAGCTATGATCATAGCTAAGTACAATTTTCTCCAGGAGAGGGAAGGTAAAACTGGAGGAAAGTTGTAAAATTGTAAATAAAGAAAATAATACCATATTGGAAAGAAAATACGGGCAGTACTGCATAAGAAAAGAGGTATTGAAAATATAATAATCATTTTAGAAATAAGGGGGAGGGGGGAGGGGGGGAGACTCTTGGCCTCTTCCGGCTACTCCCCCATTTAGGTAGACACACAAGTGGCACCCAAAGTTCCGTGTGTATAAAGGATAGAATTCCTTCCCGTGGAAGGGACCAGGAGTGGGAAATATCAGTCCAGACTCCTCTGGGAACTAATCTGGGATAGGGGGGGGGAGGGGGTTGTAGAGTGTAAAGAGGGGGGGGGGGTTGTGTGGGGTTTTTTTTTTCTTTTTCCCAGAGATGGAGGATATAAAACTCATTTCCCTTAATGTGAAAGGATTAAATATTCCTGAGAAGAGGCGGATTTTATTAAGTGAATTAAAACGAGTAAAAACTAATGTTGCATTCATCCAAGAAAGTCACTTTAAAACAGATAAATTACAATATCTTAACAACAGAGTCTTTCCTTTTGTTTACCATTCAACCAATTTACAAACTAAGTCACGTTGAGTGTCGATACTTATAGCTAATAATGTCCCTTGGACTTATCAAGAAAGTGTAAGTGACATTAACCGTAGATTTCTATTCTTAAACAGGGCCGGCGCTCCCGCTAGGCAAACTAGGCAGCGGCCTAGGGCGCACTGCCTCCTAGCCTCCTATTTTTTTGCTATTTTTTTAGCAAAGACTCTGGAGAATAAAATGTCGGTCATTGCAATATTTTTTGTCACGCGGTATTTGCGCAGCGTTCTTTAAAACGCCATTTTTTTGGAAAAATTTTGAAAAATCACATTTCACTGCATTTAAAAAATACTAAACAGTAAAGTTAGCCCATATTTTTTTGTATATTGTGAAAGATGATGTCACGCCGAGTAAATAGATACCCAACATGTTACGGTTTAAAATTGCGCCCCCCCGTGGGATGGCGACAAACTACGGTCAATAGAGATCTCAATATGTGACGCTTTAAATTTTTTTAACGGTTACCAGTTTAGAGATAGAGTGTAGCTCTATTTTTTAAATTATTGCCCACGCTCTGGCAATCGCGGCGATGCCTCACATGTGTTGTTTGAACAGGGATTTCATTCGCGGCTCGACTTCCGTATACGTTATTTTCTGTGCGCGAGCTAACGGTGACGGGGGGCGGCTAAATTTTTTTTTTCCCATTTATTTATGTTTTTTTTTTAACTTTATTACAGTTTAAAAAAAAAAAAGAATCTGATCACTTTTATTGTTGTCACAAGCAATGTAAACATCCCTTGTGACACCAATATGTAGTGACAGGTACACTTTATGGAGGGATCGAGGGTCTAAAAGACCCTAGACCCCTCCACTACACTTTGGACGTAGATTTACCGACGTAGATCTATGTCCCTTTGCGGTAAGTGGTTAATTAAATTAATTGTCATTTTTGTTCTTTCTTTGGTATTTTAATAAAAATATACATATTTTTTTTAAAATTAAATTAACCACTTAAGCCCGGAGGATTTGTCTGCTCAAAGACCAGGGCCTATTTTGCGATTCGGCACTGTGTGACTTTAATGGACAATTGCGCGGTCGTGCGATTTTTACTTTTTGCGCTATAAACAAAAAAAGAGCGACAATTTTGAAAAAATTTAAAAATCTAATTTTTTTTACATTTTAGGCCAATTTGTTTTCCGCTACATATTTTTGGTGAAAAATATCGCAATAAGCATATTTTGATAGGGTTTGCACAAAAGTTATTGCGTTTACTAACTACGGGAAAGATTTATGTCATTTTTATTGTTTTTTTTTTTAAACTATTATTATTATTATTATTATTATTCAGGATTTCTATAGTGCCAGCGGTTTACGTAGCGCTTTACAATATTAGAGGGAGACAATACATTTACAATACAAATACAGATCAGATGCGGTCCGGTCTGCATGAGGATGATCCATTCATTCCAGATGGTGCAATGGGTCACTGAAGAGTAAGTGACACAATCTGAGTCAGCGGCAGTGCGCCCCTAGGAGGCAGTGCGCCCTAGGCCGCTGCCTAGTTTGCCTAGCGGGAGCGCCGGCCCTGTTTAAGAATAGAAATCTACCGTTAATGTCACTTACACTTTCTTGATAAGTCCAAGGGACATTATTAGCTATAAGTATCGACACTCAACGTGACTTAGTTTGTAAATTGGTTGAATGGTAAACAAAAGGAAAGACTCTGTTGTTAAGATATTGTAATTTATCTGTTTTAAAGTGAGTTTCTTGGATGAATGCAACATTAGTTTTTACTCGTTTTAATTCACTTAATAAAATCCGCCTCTTCTCAGGAATATTTAATCCTTTCACATTAAGGGAAATGAGTTTTATATCCTCCATCTCTGGGAAAAAGAAAAAAAAAACCCCACACAACCCCCCCCCCCTCTTTACACTCTACAACCCCCTCCCCCCCCTATCCCAGATTAGTTCCCAGAGGAGTCTGGACTGATATTTCCCACTCCTGGTCCCTTCCACGGGAAGGAATTCTATCCTTTATACACACGGAACTTTGGGTGCCACTTGTGTGTCTACCTAAATGGGGGAGTAGCCGGAAGAGGCCAAGAGTCTCCCCCCCTCCCCCCTCCCCCTTATTTCTAAAATGATTATTATATTTTCAATACCTCTTTTCTTATGCAGTACTGCCCGTATTTTCTTTCCAATATGGTATTATTTTCTTTATTTACAATTTTACAACTTTCCTCCAGTTTTACCTTCCCTCTCCTGGAGAAAATTGTACTTAGCTATGATCATAGCTGCTGCCCCATTTACACTTTACTGTAGGCATGGCTTGTTTGTGTGTGATTCAATTTGTGTGTGATTCAATGATGGCTTTTTCTTCTACATTTATCAGCTACAAACTGCTATCTGGAACTTGATAAAAAAAAAAAAAAAAAAATATAAAATGACTTGCATTAGCCAGGATTTGAACCTGGGACGTCCTAGTTGGTAAATCGTTGCCTTACCATAGGACCATCATACTAATGCAATTACATCTGGTATAAAACGTCCTCTTATCTTTTCTTACCATGATCTGCAAAGTGAAAAGACATTGTACTTAGCTATAACCATTTTGAGTACTTTGTTCACAAGTTAAAACCAGTTTTTTATCCTAGAAAACTACTTAGAACCCCCAAACATTATATATATATATTTTTTAGCAAAGACTCTGGAGAATAAAATGTCGGTCATTGCAATATTTTTTGTCACGCGGTATTTGCGCAGCGTTCTTTAAAACGCCATTTTTTTGGAAAAATTTTGAAAAATCACATTTCACTGCATTTAAAAAATACTAAACAGTAAAGTTAGCCCATATTTTTTTGTATATTGTGAAAGATGATGTCACGCCGAGTAAATTGATACCCAACATGTTACGGTTTGAAATTGCGCCCCCCCGTGGGATGGCGACAAACTACGGTCAATAGAGATCTCAATATGTGACGCTTTAAATTTTTTTAACAGTTACCAGTTTAGAGATAGAGTGTAGCTCTATTTTTTAAATTATTGCCCACGCTCTGGCAATCGCGGCGATGCCTCACATGTGTTGTTTGAACAGGGATTTCATTCGCGGCTCGACTTCCGTATACGTTATTTTCTGTGCGCGAGCTAACGGTGACGGGGGGCGGCTAAATTTTTTTTTTCCCATTTATTTATGGGTTTTTTTTAACTTTATTACAGTTTAAAAAAAAAAAAGAATCTGATCACTTTTATTGTTGTCACAAGCAATGTAAACATCCCTTGTGACACCAATATGTAGTGACAGGTACACTTTATGGAGGGATCGAGGGTCTAAAAGACCCTAGACCCCTCCACTACACTTTGGACGTAGATCTACCGACGTAGATCTACGTCCCTTTGCGGTAAGTGGTTAATTAAATTAATTGTCATTTTTGTTCTTTCTTTGGTATTTTAATAAAAATATACATATTTTTTTTTAAAATTAAATTAACCACTTAAGCCCGGAGGATTTGTCTGCTCAAAGACCAGGGCCTATTTTGCGATTCGGCACTGTGTGACTTTAATGGACAATTGCGCGGTCGTGCGATTTTTACTTTTTGCGCTATAAACAAAAAAAGAGCGACAATTTTGAAAAAATTTAAAAATCTAATTTTTTTTACATTTTAGGCCAATTTGTTTTCCGCTACATATTTTTGGTGAAAAATATCGCAATAAGCATATTTTGATAGGGTTTGCACAAAAGTTATTGCGTTTACTAACTACGGGAAAGATTTATGTCATTTTTATTGTTTTTTTTTTTAAACTATTATTATTATTATTATTATTCAGGATTTCTATAGTGCCAGCGGTTTACGTAGCGCTTTACAATATTAGAGGGAGACAATACATTTACAATACAAATACAGATCAGATGCGGTCCGGTCTGGATGAGGATGATCCATTCATTCCAGATGGTGCAATGGGTCACTGAAGAGTAAGTGACACAATCTGAGTCAGCGGCAGTGCGCCCCTAGGAGGCAGTGCGCCCTAGGCCGCTGCCTAGTTTGCCTAGCGGGAGCGCCGGCCCTGTTTAAGAATAGAAATCTACCGTTAATGTCACTTACACTTTCTTGATAAGTCCAAGGGACATTATTAGCTATAAGTATCGACACTCAACGTGACTTAGTTTGTAAATTGGTTGAATGGTAAACAAAAGGAAAGACTCTGTTGTTAAGATATTGTAATTTATCTGTTTTAAAGTGAATTTCTTGGATGAATGCAACATTAGTTTTTACTCGTTTTAATTCACTTAATAAAATCCGCCTCTTCTCAGGAATATTTAATCCTTTCACATTAAGGGAAATGAGTTTTATATCCTCCATCTCTGGGAAAAAGAAAAAAAAACCCCACACAACCCCCCCTCCCCCCCCCCCTATCCCAGATTAGTTCCCAGAGGAGTCTGGACTGATATTTCCCACTCCTGGTCCCTTCCACGGGAAGGAATTCTATCCTTTATACACACAGAACTTTGGGTGCCACTTGTGTGTCTACCTAAATGGGGGAGTAGCCGGAAGAGGCCAAGAGTCTCCCCCCCTCCCCCCTCCCCCTTATTTCTAAAATGATTATTATATTTTCAATACCTCTTTTCTTATGCAGTACTGCCCGTATTTTCTTTCCAATATGGTATTATTTTCTTTATTTACAATTTTACAACTTTCCTCCAGTTTTACCTTCCCTCTCCTGGAGAAAATTGTACTTAGCTATGATCATAGCTGCTGCCCCATTTACACTTTACTGTAGGCATGGCTTGTTTGTGTGTGATTCAATTTGTGTGTGATTCAATGATGGCTTTTTCTTCTACATTTATCAGCTACAAACTGCTATCTGGAACTTGATAAAAAAAAAAAAAAAATATATAAAATGACTTGCATTAGCCAGGATTTGAACCTGGGACGTCCTAGTTGGTAAATCGTTGCCTTACCATAGGACCATCATACTAATGCAATTACATCTGGTATAAAACGTCCTCTTATCTTTTCTTACCATGATCTGCAAAGTGAAAAGACATTGTACTTAGCTATGACCATTTTGAGTACTTTGTTCACAAGTTAAAACCAGTTTTTTATCCTAGAAAACTACTTAGAACCCCCAAACATTATATATATATTCTTTTAGCAAAGACTCTGGAGAATAAAATGTCGGTCATTGCAATATTTTTTGTCACGCGGTATTTGCGCAGCGTTCTTTAAAACGCCATTTTTTTGGAAAAATTTTGAAAAATCACATTTCACTGCATTTAAAAAATACTAAACAGTAAAGTTAGCCCATATTTTTTTGTATATTGTGAAAGATGATGTCACGCCGAGTAAATTGATACCCAACATGTTACGGTTTGAAATTGCGCCCCCCCGTGGGATGGCGACAAACTACGGTCAATAGAGATCTCAATATGTGACGCTTTAAATTTTTTTAACAGTTACCAGTTTAGAGATAGAGTGTAGCTCTATTTTTTTAATTATTGCCCACGCTCTGGCAATCGCGGCGATGCCTCACATGTGTTGTTTGAACAGGGATTTCATTCGCGGCTCGACTTCCGTATACGTTATTTTCTGTGCGCGAGCTAACGGTGACGGGGGGCGGCTAAATTTTTTTTTTCCCATTTATTTATGGGTTTTTTTTAACTTTATTACAGTTTAAAAAAAAAAAAGAATCTGATCACTTTTATTGTTGTCACAAGCAATGTAAACATCCCTTGTGACACCAATATGTAGTGACAGGTACACTTTATGGAGGGATCGAGGGTCTAAAAGACCCTAGACCCCTCCACTACACTTTGGACGTAGATCTACCGACGTAGATCTACGTCCCTTTGCGGTAAGTGGTTAATTAAATTAATTGTCATTTTTGTTCTTTCTTTGGTATTTTAATAAAAATATACATATTTTTTTTTAAAATTAAATTAACCACTTAAGCCCGGAGGATTTGTCTGCTCAAAGACCAGGGCCTATTTTGCGATTCGGCACTGTGTGACTTTAATGGACAATTGCGCGGTCGTGCGATTTTTACTTTTTGCGCTATAAACAAAAAAAGAGCGACAATTTTGAAAAAATTTAAAAATCTAATTTTTTTTACATTTTAGGCCAATTTGTTTTCCGCTACATATTTTTGGTGAAAAATATCGCAATAAGCATATTTTGATAGGGTTTGCACAAAAGTTATTGCGTTTACTAACTACGGGAAAGATTTATGTCATTTTTATTGTTTTTTTTTTTAAACTATTATTATTATTATTATTATTCAGGATTTCTATAGTGCCAGCGGTTTACGTAGCGCTTTACAATATTAGAGGGAGACAATACATTTACAATACAAATACAGATCAGATGCGGTCCGGTCTGGATGAGGATGATCCATTCATTCCAGATGGTGCAATGGGTCACTGAAGAGTAAGTGACACAATCTGAGTCAGCGGCAGTGCGCCCCTAGGAGGCAGTGCGCCCTAGGCCGCTGCCTAGTTTGCCTAGCGGGAGCGCCGGCCCTGTTTAAGAATAGAAATCTACCGTTAATGTCACTTACACTTTCTTGATAAGTCCAAGGGACATTATTAGCTATAAGTATCGACACTCAACGTGACTTAGTTTGTAAATTGGTTGAATGGTAAACAAAAGGAAAGACTCTGTTGTTAAGATATTGTAATTTATCTGTTTTAAAGTGAATTTCTTGGATGAATGCAACATTAGTTTTTACTCGTTTTAATTCACTTAATAAAATCCGCCTCTTCTCAGGAATATTTAATCCTTTCACATTAAGGGAAATTAGTTTTATATCCTCCATCTCTGGGAAAAAGAAAAAAAAACCCCACACAACCCCCCCTCCCCCCCCCCCTATCCCAGATTAGTTCCCAGAGGAGTCTGGACTGATATTTCCCACTCCTGGTCCCTTCCACGGGAAGGAATTCTATCCTTTATACACACAGAACTTTGGGTGCCACTTGTGTGTCTACCTAAATGGGGGAGTAGCCGGAAGAGGCCAAGAGTCTCCCCCCCTCCCCCCTCCCCCTTATTTCTAAAATGATTATTATATTTTCAATACCTCTTTTCTTATGCAGTACTGCCCGTATTTTCTTTCCAATATGGTATTATTTTCTTTATTTACAATTTTACAACTTTCCTCCAGTTTTACCTTCCCTCTCCTGGAGAAAATTGTACTTAGCTATGATCATAGCTGCTGCCCCATTTACACTTTACTGTAGGCATGGCTTGTTTGTGTGTGATTCAATTTGTGTGTGATTCAATGATGGCTTTTTCTTCTACATTTATCAGCTACAAACTGCTATCTGGAACTTGATAAAAAAAAAAAAAAAAAAATATAAAATGACTTGCATTAGCCAGGATTTGAACCTGGGACGTCCTAGTTGGTAAATCGTTGCCTTACCATAGGACCATCATACTAATGCAATTACATCTGGTATAAAACGTCCTCTTATCTTTTCTTACCATGATCTGCAAAGTGAAAAGACATTGTACTTAGCTATGACCATTTTGAGTACTTTGTTCACAAGTTAAAACCAGTTTTTTATCCTAGAAAACTACTTAGAACCCCCAAACATTATATATATATTTTTTAGCAAAGACTCTGGAGAATAAAATGTCGGTCATTGCAATATTTTTTGTCACGCGGTATTTGCGCAGCGTTCTTTAAAACGCCATTTTTTTGGAAAAATTTTGAAAAATCACATTTCACTGCATTTAAAAAATACTAAACAGTAAAGTTAGCCCATATTTTTTTGTATATTGTGAAAGATGATGTCACGCCGAGTAAATAGATACCCAACATGTTACGGTTTAAAATTGCGCCCCCCCGTGGGATGGCGACAAACTACGGTCAATAGAGATCTCAATATGTGACGCTTTAAATTTTTTTAACGGTTACCAGTTTAGAGATAGAGTGTAGCTCTATTTTTTAAATTATTGCCCACGCTCTGGCAATCGCGGCGATGCCTCACATGTGTTGTTTGAACAGGGATTTCATTCGCGGCTCGACTTCCGTATACGTTATTTTCTGTGCGCGAGCTAACGGTGACGGGGGGCGGCTAAATTTTTTTTTTCCCATTTATTTATGGTTTTTTTTTAACTTTATTACAGTTTAAAAAAAAAAAAGAATCTGATCACTTTTATTGTTGTCACAAGCAATGTAAACATCCCTTGTGACACCAATATGTAGTGACAGGTACACTTTATGGAGGGATCGAGGGTCTAAAAGACCCTAGACCCCTCCACTACACTTTGGACGTAGATCTACCGACGTAGATCTACGTCCCTTTGCGGTAAGTGGTTAATTAAATTAATTGTCATTTTTGTTCTTTCTTTGGTATTTTAATAAAAATATACATATTTTTTTTTAAATTAAATTAACCACTTAAGCCCGGAGGATTTGTCTGCTCAAAGACCAGAGCCTATTTTGCGATTCGGCACTGTGTGACTTTAATGGACAATTGCGCGGTCGTGCGATTTTTACTTTTTGCGCTATAAACAAAAAAAGAGCGACAATTTTGAAAAAATTTAAAAATCTAATTTTTTTTACATTTTAGGCCAATTTGTTTTCCGCTACATATTTTTGGTGAAAAATATCGCAATAAGCATATTTTGATAGGGTTTGCACAAAAGTTATTGCGTTTACTAACTACGGGAAAGATTTATGTCATTTTTATTGTTTTTTTTTTTAAACTATTATTATTATTATTATTATTCAGGATTTCTATAGTGCCAGCGGTTTACGTAGCGCTTTACAATATTAGAGGGAGACAATACATTTACAATACAAATACAGATCAGATGCGGTCCGGTCTGGATGAGGATGATCCATTCATTCCAGATGGTGCAATGGGTCACTGAAGAGTAAGTGACACAATCTGAGTCAGCGGCAGTGCGCCCCTAGGAGGCAGTGCGCCCTAGGCCGCTGCCTAGTTTGCCTAGCGGGAGCGCCGGCCCTGTTTAAGAATAGAAATCTACCGTTAATGTCACTTACACTTTCTTGATAAGTCCAAGGGACATTATTAGCTATAAGTATCGACACTCAACGTGACTTAGTTTGTAAATTGGTTGAATGGTAAACAAAAGGAAAGACTCTGTTGTTAAGATATTGTAATTTATCTGTTTTAAAGTGACTTTCTTGGATGAATGCAACATTAGTTTTTACTCGTTTTAATTCACTTAATAAAATCCGCCTCTTCTCAGGAATATTTAATCCTTTCACATTAAGGGAAATGAGTTTTATATCCTCCATCTCTGGGAAAAAGAAAAAAAAAACCCCACACAACCCCCCCCCCCTCTTTACACTCTACAACCCCCTCCCCCCCCCCTATCCCAGATTAGTTCCCAGAGGAGTCTGGACTGATATTTCCCACTCCTGGTCCCTTCCACGGGAAGGAATTCTATCCTTTATACACACGGAACTTTGGGTGCCACTTGTGTGTCTACCTAAATGGGGGAGTAGCCGGAAGAGGCCAAGAGTCTCCCCCCCTCCCCCCTCCCCCTTATTTCTAAAATTATTATTATATTTTCAATACCTCTTTTCTTATGCAGTACTGCCCGTATTTTCTTTCCAATATGGTATTATTTTCTTTATTTACAATTTTACAACTTTCCTCCAGTTTTACCTTCCCTCTCCTGGAGAAAATTGTACTTAGCTATGATCATAGCTGCTGCCCCATTTACACTTTACTGTAGGCATGGCTTGTTTGTGTGTGATTCAATTTGTGTGTGATTCAATGATGGCTTTTTCTTCTACATTTATCAGCTACAAACTGCTATCTGGAACTTGATAAAAAAAAAAAAATATATATATAAAATGACTTGCATTAGCCAGGATTTGAACCTGGGACGTCCTAGTTGGTAAATCGTTGCCTTACCATAGGACCATCATACTAATGCAATTACATCTGGTATAAAACGTCCTCTTATCTTTTCTTACCATGATCTGCAAAGTGAAAAGACATTGTACTTAGCTATGACCATTTTGAGTACTTTGTTCACAAGTTAAAACCAGTTTTTTATCCTAGAAAACTACTTAGAACCCCCAAACATTATATATATATATTTTTTAGCAAAGACTCTGGAGAATAAAATGTCGGTCATTGCAATATTTTTTGTCACGCGGTATTTGCGCAGCGTTCTTTAAAACGCCATTTTTTTGGAAAAATTTTGAAAAATCACATTTCACTGCATTTAAAAAATACTAAACAGTAAAGTTAGCCCATATTTTTTTGTATATTGTGAAAGATGATGTCACGCCGAGTAAATTGATACCCAACATGTTACGGTTTGAAATTGCGCCCCCCCGTGGGATGGCGACAAACTACGGTCAATAGAGATCTCAATATGTGACGCTTTAAATTTTTTTAACAGTTACCAGTTTAGAGATAGAGTGTAGCTCTATTTTTTAAATTATTGCCCACGCTCTGGCAATCGCGGCGATGCCTCACATGTGTTGTTTGAACAGGGATTTCATTCGCGGCTCGACTTCCGTATACGTTATTTTCTGTGCGCGAGCTAACGGTGACGGGGGGCGGCTAAATTTTTTTTTTCCCATTTATTTATGGGTTTTTTTTAACTTTATTACAGTTTAAAAAAAAAAAAGAATCTGATCACTTTTATTGTTGTCACAAGCAATGTAAACATCCCTTGTGACACCAATATGTAGTGACAGGTACACTTTATGGAGGGATCGAGGGTCTAAAAGACCCTAGACCCCTCCACTACACTTTGGACGTAGATCTACCGACGTAGATCTACGTCCCTTTGCGGTAAGTGGTTAATTAAATTAATTGTCATTTTTGTTCTTTCTTTGGTATTTTAATAAAAATATACATATTTTTTTTTAAAATTAAATTAACCACTTAAGCCCGGAGGATTTGTCTGCTCAAAGACCAGGGCCTATTTTGCGATTCGGCACTGTGTGACTTTAATGGACAATTGCGCGGTCGTGCGATTTTTACTTTTTGCGCTATAAACAAAAAAAGAGCGACAATTTTGAAAAAATTTAAAAATCTAATTTTTTTTACATTTTAGGCCAATTTGTTTTCCGCTACATATTTTTGGTGAAAAATATCGCAATAAGCATATTTTGATAGGGTTTGCACAAAAGTTATTGCGTTTACTAACTACGGGAAAGATTTATGTCATTTTTATTGTTTTTTTTTTTAAACTATTATTATTATTATTATTATTCAGGATTTCTATAGTGCCAGCGGTTTACGTAGCGCTTTACAATATTAGAGGGAGACAATACATTTACAATACAAATACAGATCAGATGCGGTCCGGTCTGGATGAGGATGATCCATTCATTCCAGATGGTGCAATGGGTCACTGAAGAGTAAGTGACACAATCTGAGTCAGCGGCAGTGCGCCCCTAGGAGGCAGTGCGCCCTAGGCCGCTGCCTAGTTTGCCTAGCGGGAGCGCCGGCCCTGTTTAAGAATAGAAATCTACCGTTAATGTCACTTACACTTTCTTGATAAGTCCAAGGGACATTATTAGCTATAAGTATCGACACTCAACGTGACTTAGTTTGTAAATTGGTTGAATGGTAAACAAAAGGAAAGACTCTGTTGTTAAGATATTGTAATTTATCTGTTTTAAAGTGAATTTCTTGGATGAATGCAACATTAGTTTTTACTCGTTTTAATTCACTTAATAAAATCCGCCTCTTCTCAGGAATATTTAATCCTTTCACATTAAGGGAAATGAGTTTTATATCCTCCATCTCTGGGAAAAAGAAAAAAAAACCCCACACAACCCCCCCTCCCCCCCCCCCTATCCCAGATTAGTTCCCAGAGGAGTCTGGACTGATATTTCCCACTCCTGGTCCCTTCCACGGGAAGGAATTCTATCCTTTATACACACAGAACTTTGGGTGCCACTTGTGTGTCTACCTAAATGGGGGAGTAGCCGGAAGAGGCCAAGAGTCTCCCCCCCTCCCCCCTCCCCCTTATTTCTAAAATGATTATTATATTTTCAATACCTCTTTTCTTATGCAGTACTGCCCGTATTTTCTTTCCAATATGGTATTATTTTCTTTATTTACAATTTTACAACTTTCCTCCAGTTTTACCTTCCCTCTCCTGGAGAAAATTGTACTTAGCTATGATCATAGCTGCTGCCCCATTTACACTTTACTGTAGGCATGGCTTGTTTGTGTGTGATTCAATTTGTGTGTGATTCAATGATGGCTTTTTCTTCTACATTTATCAGCTACAAACTGCTATCTGGAACTTGATAAAAAAAAAAAAAAAATATATAAAATGACTTGCATTAGCCAGGATTTGAACCTGGGACGTCCTAGTTGGTAAATCGTTGCCTTACCATAGGACCATCATACTAATGCAATTACATCTGGTATAAAACGTCCTCTTATCTTTTCTTACCATGATCTGCAAAGTGAAAAGACATTGTACTTAGCTATGACCATTTTGAGTACTTTGTTCACAAGTTAAAACCAGTTTTTTATCCTAGAAAACTACTTAGAACCCCCAAACATTATATATATATTTTTTAGCAAAGACTCTGGAGAATAAAATGTCGGTCATTGCAATATTTTTTGTCACGCGGTATTTGCGCAGCGTTCTTTAAAACGCCATTTTTTTGGAAAAATTTTGAAAAATCACATTTCACTGCATTTAAAAAATACTAAACAGTAAAGTTAGCCCATATTTTTTTGTATATTGTGAAAGATGATGTCACGCCGAGTAAATTGATACCCAACATGTTACGGTTTGAAATTGCGCCCCCCCGTGGGATGGCGACAAACTACGGTCAATAGAGATCTCAATATGTGACGCTTTAAATTTTTTTAACAGTTACCAGTTTAGAGATAGAGTGTAGCTCTATTTTTTTAATTATTGCCCACGCTCTGGCAATCGCGGCGATGCCTCACATGTGTTGTTTGAACAGGGATTTCATTCGCGGCTCGACTTCCGTATACGTTATTTTCTGTGCGCGAGCTAACGGTGACGGGGGGCGGCTAAATTTTTTTTTTCCCATTTATTTATGGGTTTTTTTTAACTTTATTACAGTTTAAAAAAAAAAAAGAATCTGATCACTTTTATTGTTGTCACAAGCAATGTAAACATCCCTTGTGACACCAATATGTAGTGACAGGTACACTTTATGGAGGGATCGAGGGTCTAAAAGACCCTAGACCCCTCCACTACACTTTGGACGTAGATCTACCGACGTAGATCTACGTCCCTTTGCGGTAAGTGGTTAATTAAATTAATTGTCATTTTTGTTCTTTCTTTGGTATTTTAATAAAAATATACATATTTTTTTTTAAAATTAAATTAACCACTTAAGCCCGGAGGATTTGTCTGCTCAAAGACCAGGGCCTATTTTGCGATTCGGCACTGTGTGACTTTAATGGACAATTGCGCGGTCGTGCGATTTTTACTTTTTGCGCTATAAACAAAAAAAGAGCGACAATTTTGAAAAAATTTAAAAATCTAATTTTTTTTACATTTTAGGCCAATTTGTTTTCCGCTACATATTTTTGGTGAAAAATATCGCAATAAGCATATTTTGATAGGGTTTGCACAAAAGTTATTGCGTTTACTAACTACGGGAAAGATTTATGTCATTTTTATTGTTTTTTTTTTTAAACTATTATTATTATTATTATTATTCAGGATTTCTATAGTGCCAGCGGTTTACGTAGCGCTTTACAATATTAGAGGGAGACAATACATTTACAATACAAATACAGATCAGATGCGGTCCGGTCTGGATGAGGATGATCCATTCATTCCAGATGGTGCAATGGGTCACTGAAGAGTAAGTGACACAATCTGAGTCAGCGGCAGTGCGCCCCTAGGAGGCAGTGCGCCCTAGGCCGCTGCCTAGTTTGCCTAGCGGGAGCGCCGGCCCTGTTTAAGAATAGAAATCTACCGTTAATGTCACTTACACTTTCTTGATAAGTCCAAGGGACATTATTAGCTATAAGTATCGACACTCAACGTGACTTAGTTTGTAAATTGGTTGAATGGTAAACAAAAGGAAAGACTCTGTTGTTAAGATATTGTAATTTATCTGTTTTAAAGTGAATTTCTTGGATGAATGCAACATTAGTTTTTACTCGTTTTAATTCACTTAATAAAATCCGCCTCTTCTCAGGAATATTTAATCCTTTCACATTAAGGGAAATGAGTTTTATATCCTCCATCTCTGGGAAAAAGAAAAAAAAAACCCCACACAACCCCCCCCCCCCTCTTTACACTCTACAACCCCCTCCCCCCCCCCCTATCCCAGATTAGTTCCCAGAGGAGTCTGGACTGATATTTCCCACTCCTGGTCCCTTCCACGGGAAGGAATTCTATCCTTTATACACACGGAACTTTGGGTGCCACTTGTGTGTCTACCTAAATGGGGGAGTAGCCGGAAGAGGCCAAGAGTCTCCCCCCCTCCCCCCTCCCCCTTATTTCTAAAATTATTATTATATTTTCAATACCTCTTTTCTTATGCAGTACTGCCCGTATTTTCTTTCCAATATGGTATTATTTTCTTTATTTACAATTTTACAACTTTCCTCCAGTTTTACCTTCCCTCTCCTGGAGAAAATTGTACTTAGCTATGATCATAGCTGCTGCCCCATTTACACTTTACTGTAGGCATGGCTTGTTTGTGTGTGATTCAATTTGTGTGTGATTCAATGATGGCTTTTTCTTCTACATTTATCAGCTACAAACTGCTATCTGGAACTTGATAAAAAAAAAAAAATATATATATAAAATGACTTGCATTAGCCAGGATTTGAACCTGGGACGTCCTAGTTGGTAAATCGTTGCCTTACCATAGGACCATCATACTAATGCAATTACATCTGGTATAAAACGTCCTCTTATCTTTTCTTACCATGATCTGCAAAGTGAAAAGACATTGTACTTAGCTATGACCATTTTGAGTACTTTGTTCACAAGTTAAAACCAGTTTTTTATCCTAGAAAACTACTTAGAACCCCCAAACATTATATATATATATTTTTTAGCAAAGACTCTGGAGAATAAAATGTCGGTCATTGCAATATTTTTTGTCACGCGGTATTTGCGCAGCGTTCTTTAAAACGCCATTTTTTTGGAAAAATTTTGAAAAATCACATTTCACTGCATTTAAAAAATACTAAACAGTAAAGTTAGCCCATATTTTTTTGTATATTGTGAAAGATGATGTCACGCCGAGTAAATTGATACCCAACATGTTACGGTTTGAAATTGCGCCCCCCCGTGGGATGGCGACAAACTACGGTCAATAGAGATCTCAATATGTGACGCTTTAAATTTTTTTAACAGTTACCAGTTTAGAGATAGAGTGTAGCTCTATTTTTTAAATTATTGCCCACGCTCTGGCAATCGCGGCGATGCCTCACATGTGTTGTTTGAACAGGGATTTCATTCGCGGCTCGACTTCCGTATACGTTATTTTCTGTGCGCGAGCTAACGGTGACGGGGGGCGGCTAAATTTTTTTTTTCCCATTTATTTATGGGTTTTTTTTAACTTTATTACAGTTTAAAAAAAAAAAAGAATCTGATCACTTTTATTGTTGTCACAAGCAATGTAAACATCCCTTGTGACACCAATATGTAGTGACAGGTACACTTTATGGAGGGATCGAGGGTCTAAAAGACCCTAGACCCCTCCACTACACTTTGGACGTAGATCTACCGACGTAGATCTACGTCCCTTTGCGGTAAGTGGTTAATTAAATTAATTGTCATTTTTGTTCTTTCTTTGGTATTTTAATAAAAATATACATATTTTTTTTTAAAATTAAATTAACCACTTAAGCCCGGAGGATTTGTCTGCTCAAAGACCAGGGCCTATTTTGCGATTCGGCACTGTGTGACTTTAATGGACAATTGCGCGGTCGTGCGATTTTTACTTTTTGCGCTATAAACAAAAAAAGAGCGACAATTTTGAAAAAATTTAAAAATCTAATTTTTTTTACATTTTAGGCCAATTTGTTTTCCGCTACATATTTTTGGTGAAAAATATCGCAATAAGCATATTTTGATAGGGTTTGCACAAAAGTTATTGCGTTTACTAACTACGGGAAAGATTTATGTCATTTTTATTGTTTTTTTTTTTAAACTATTATTATTATTATTATTATTCAGGATTTCTATAGTGCCAGCGGTTTACGTAGCGCTTTACAATATTAGAGGGAGACAATACATTTACAATACAAATACAGATCAGATGCGGTCCGGTCTGGATGAGGATGATCCATTCATTCCAGATGGTGCAATGGGTCACTGAAGAGTAAGTGACACAATCTGAGTCAGCGGCAGTGCGCCCCTAGGAGGCAGTGCGCCCTAGGCCGCTGCCTAGTTTGCCTAGCGGGAGCGCCGGCCCTGTTTAAGAATAGAAATCTACCGTTAATGTCACTTACACTTTCTTGATAAGTCCAAGGGACATTATTAGCTATAAGTATCGACACTCAACGTGACTTAGTTTGTAAATTGGTTGAATGGTAAACAAAAGGAAAGACTCTGTTGTTAAGATATTGTAATTTATCTGTTTTAAAGTGAATTTCTTGGATGAATGCAACATTAGTTTTTACTCGTTTTAATTCACTTAATAAAATCCGCCTCTTCTCAGGAATATTTAATCCTTTCACATTAAGGGAAATGAGTTTTATATCCTCCATCTCTGGGAAAAAGAAAAAAAAACCCCACACAACCCCCCCTCCCCCCCCCCCTATCCCAGATTAGTTCCCAGAGGAGTCTGGACTGATATTTCCCACTCCTGGTCCCTTCCACGGGAAGGAATTCTATCCTTTATACACACAGAACTTTGGGTGCCACTTGTGTGTCTACCTAAATGGGGGAGTAGCCGGAAGAGGCCAAGAGTCTCCCCCCCTCCCCCCTCCCCCTTATTTCTAAAATGATTATTATATTTTCAATACCTCTTTTCTTATGCAGTACTGCCCGTATTTTCTTTCCAATATGGTATTATTTTCTTTATTTACAATTTTACAACTTTCCTCCAGTTTTACCTTCCCTCTCCTGGAGAAAATTGTACTTAGCTATGATCATAGCTGCTGCCCCATTTACACTTTACTGTAGGCATGGCTTGTTTGTGTGTGATTCAATTTGTGTGTGATTCAATGATGGCTTTTTCTTCTACATTTATCAGCTACAAACTGCTATCTGGAACTTGATAAAAAAAAAAAAAAAAATATATAAAATGACTTGCATTAGCCAGGATTTGAACCTGGGACGTCCTAGTTGGTAAATCGTTGCCTTACCATAGGACCATCATACTAATGCAATTACATCTGGTATAAAACGTCCTCTTATCTTTTCTTACCATGATCTGCAAAGTGAAAAGACATTGTACTTAGCTATGACCATTTTGAGTACTTTGTTCACAAGTTAAAACCAGTTTTTTATCCTAGAAAACTACTTAGAACCCCCAAACATTATATATATATTTTTTAGCAAAGACTCTGGAGAATAAAATGTCGGTCATTGCAATATTTTTTGTCACGCGGTATTTGCGCAGCGTTCTTTAAAACGCCATTTTTTTGGAAAAATTTTGAAAAATCACATTTCACTGCATTTAAAAAATACTAAACAGTAAAGTTAGCCCATATTTTTTTGTATATTGTGAAAGATGATGTCACGCCGAGTAAATTGATACCCAACATGTTACGGTTTGAAATTGCGCCCCCCCGTGGGATGGCGACAAACTACGGTCAATAGAGATCTCAATATGTGACGCTTTAAATTTTTTTAACAGTTACCAGTTTAGAGATAGAGTGTAGCTCTATTTTTTAAATTATTGCCCACGCTCTGGCAATCGCGGCGATGCCTCACATGTGTTGTTTGAACAGGGATTTCATTCGCGGCTCGACTTCCGTATACGTTATTTTCTGTGCGCGAGCTAACGGTGACGGGGGGCGGCTAAATTGTTTTTTTTCCCATTTATTTATGGGTTTTTTTTAACTTTATTACAGTTTAAAAAAAAAAAAGAATCTGATCACTTTTATTGTTGTCACAAGCAATGTAAACATCCCTTGTGACACCAATATGTAGTGACAGGTACACTTTATGGAGGGATCGAGGGTCTAAAAGACCCTAGACCCCTCCACTACACTTTGGACGTAGATCTACCGACGTAGATCTACGTCCCTTTGCGGTAAGTGGTTAATTAAATTAATTGTCATTTTTGTTCTTTCTTTGGTATTTTAATAAAAATATACATATTTTTTTTTAAAATTAAATTAACCACTTAAGCCCGGAGGATTTGTCTGCTCAAAGACCAGGGCCTATTTTGCGATTCGGCACTGTGTGACTTTAATGGACAATTGCGCGGTCGTGCGATTTTTACTTTTTGCGCTATAAACAAAAAAAGAGCGACAATTTTGAAAAAATTTAAAAATCTAATTTTTTTTACATTTTAGGCCAATTTGTTTTCCGCTACATATTTTTGGTGAAAAATATCGCAATAAGCATATTTTGATAGGGTTTGCACAAAAGTTATTGCGTTTACTAACTACGGGAAAGATTTATGTCATTTTTATTGTTTTTTTTTTTAAACTATTATTATTATTATTATTATTCAGGATTTCTATAGTGCCAGCGGTTTACGTAGCGCTTTACAATATTAGAGGGAGACAATACATTTACAATACAAATACAGATCAGATGCGGTCCGGTCTGGATGAGGATGATCCATTCATTCCAGATGGTGCAATGGGTCACTGAAGAGTAAGTGACACAATCTGAGTCAGCGGCAGTGCGCCCCTAGGAGGCAGTGCGCCCTAGGCCGCTGCCTAGTTTGCCTAGCGGGAGCGCCGGCCCTGTTTAAGAATAGAAATCTACCGTTAATGTCACTTACACTTTCTTGATAAGTCCAAGGGACATTATTAGCTATAAGTATCGACACTCAACGTGACTTAGTTTGTAAATTGGTTGAATGGTAAACAAAAGGAAAGACTCTGTTGTTAAGATATTGTAATTTATCTGTTTTAAAGTGAATTTCTTGGATGAATGCAACATTAGTTTTTACTCGTTTTAATTCACTTAATAAAATCCGCCTCTTCTCAGGAATATTTAATCCTTTCACATTAAGGGAAATGAGTTTTATATCCTCCATCTCTGGGAAAAAGAAAAAAAAACCCCACACAACCCCCCCTCCCCCCCCCCCATCCCAGATTAGTTCCCAGAGGAGTCTGGACTGATATTTCCCACTCCTGGTCCCTTCCACGGGAAGGAATTCTATCCTTTATACACACAGAACTTTGGGTGCCACTTGTGTGTCTACCTAAATGGGGGAGTAGCCGGAAGAGGCCAAGAGTCTCCCCCCCTCCCCCCTCCCCCTTATTTCTAAAATGATTATTATATTTTCAATACCTCTTTTCTTATGCAGTACTGCCCGTATTTTCTTTCCAATATGGTATTATTTTCTTTATTTACAATTTTACAACTTTCCTCCAGTTTTACCTTCCCTCTCCTGGAGAAAATTGTACTTAGCTATGATCATAGCTGCTGCCCCATTTACACTTTACTGTAGGCATGGCTTGTTTGTGTGTGATTCAATTTGTGTGTGATTCAATGATGGCTTTTTCTTCTACATTTATCAGCTACAAACTGCTATCTGGAACTTGATAAAAAAAAAAAAAATATATATAAAATGACTTGCATTAGCCAGGATTTGAACCTGGGACGTCCTAGATGGTAAATCGTTGCCTTACCATAGGACCATCATACTAATGCAGTTATATGTGGTATAAAACGTCCTCTTATCTTTTCTTACCATGATCTGCAAAGTGAAAAGACATTGTACTTAGCTATGACCATTTTGAGTACTTTGTTCACAAGTTAAAACCAGTTTTTTATCCTAGAAAACTACTTAGAACCCCCAAACATTATATATATTTTTTTAGCAAAGACTCTGGAGAATAAAATGTCGGTCATTGCAATATTTTTTGTCACGCGGTATTTGCGCAGCGTTCTTTAAAACGCCATTTTTTTGGAAAAATTTTGAAAAATCACATTTCACTGCATTTAAAAAATACTAAACAGTAAAGTTAGCCCATATTTTTTTGTATTTTGTGAAAGATGATGTCACGCCGAGTAAATAGATACCCAACATGTTACGGTTTAAAATTGCGCCCCCCCGTGGGATGGCGACAAACTACGGTCAATAGAGATCTCAATATGTGAAGCTTTAAATTTTTTTAACGGTTACCAGTTTAGAGATAGAGTGTAGCTCTATTTTTTAAATTATTGCCCACGCTCTGGCAATCGCGGCGATGCCTCACATGTGTTGTTTGAACAGGGATTTCATTCGCGGCTCGACTTCCGTATACGTTATTTTCTGTGCGCGAGCTAACGGTGACGGGGGGCGGCTAAATTTTTTTTTTTCCCATTTATTTATGTTTTTTTTTAACTTTATTACAGTTTAAAAAAAAAAAAGAATCTGATCACTTTTATTGTTGTCACAAGCAATGTAAACATCCCTTGTGACACCAATATGTAGTGACAGGTACACTTTATGGAGGGATCGAGGGTCTAAAAGACCCTAGACCCCTCCACTACACTTTGGACGTAGATCTACCGACGTAGATCTACGTCCCTTTGCGGTAAGTGGTTAATTAAATTAATTGTCATTTTTGTTCTTTCTTTGGTATTTTAATAAAAATATACATATTTTTTTTTTAAATTAAATTAACCACTTAAGCCCGGAGGATTTGTCTGCTCAAAGACCAGGGCCTATTTTGCGATTCGGCACTGTGTGACTTTAATGGACAATTGTGCGGTCGTGCGATTTTTACTTTTTGCGCTATAAACAAAAAAAGAGCGACAATTTTGAAAAAATTTAAAAATCTAATTTTTTTAGCTATGAATGAATGGATCATCCTCATCCAGACCGGACCGCATCTGATCTGTATTTGTATTGTAAATGTATTGTCTCCCTCTAATATTGTAAAGCGCTACGTAAACCGCTGGCACTATAGAAATCCTGAATAATAATAATAATAATAATAGTTTAAAAAAAAAAACAATAAAAATGACATAAATCTTTCCCGTAGTTAGTAAACGCAATAACTTTTGTGCAAACCCTATCAAAATATGCTTATTGCGATATTTTTCACCAAAAATATGTAGCGGAAAACAAATTGGCCTAAAATGTAAAAAAAATTAGATTTTTAAATTTTTTCAAAATTGTCGCTCTTTTTTTGTTTATAGCGCAAAAAGTAAAAATCGCACGACCGCGCAATTGTCCATTAAAGTCACACAGTGCCGAATCGCAAAATAGGCCCTGGTCTTTGAGCAGACAAATCCTCCGGGCTTAAGTGGTTAATTTAATTTAAAAAAAAAATATGTATATTTTTATTAAAATACCAAAGAAAGAACAAAAATGACAATTAATTTAATTAACCACTTACCGCAAAGGGACGTAGATCTACGTCGGTAGATCTACGTCCAAAGTGTAGTGGAGGGGTCTAGGGTCTTTTAGACCCTCGATCCCTCCATAAAGTGTACCTGTCACTACATATTGGTGTCACAAGGGATGTTTACATTGCTTGTGACAACAATAAAAGTGATCAGATTCTTTTTTTTTTTTAAACTGTAATAAAGTTAAAAAAAAACCATAAATAAATGGGAAAAAAAAAAAAATTTAGCCGCCCCCCGTCACCGTTAGCTCGCGCACAGAAAATAACGTATACGGAAGTCGAGCCGCAAATGAAATCCCTGTTCAAACAACACATGTGAGGCATCGCCGCGATTGCCAGAGCGTGGGCAATAATTTAAAAAATAGAGCTACACTCTATCTCTAAACTGGTAACCGTTAAAAAAATTTAAAGCGTCACATATTGAGATCTCTATTGACCGTAGTTTGTCGCCATCCCACGGGGGGGCGCAATTTTAAACCGTAACATGTTGGGTATCTATTTACTCGGCGTGACATCATCTTTCACAATATACAAAAAAATATGGGCTAACTTTACTGTTTAGTATTTTTTAAATGCAGTGAAATGTGATTTTTCAAAATTTTTCCAAAAAAATGGCGTTTTAAAGAACGCTGCGCAAATACCGCGTGACAAAAAATATTGCAATGACCGACATTTTATTCTCCAGAGTCTTTGCTAAAAAAATATATATAATGTTTGGGGGTTCTAAGTAGTTTTCTAGGATAAAAAACTGGTTTTAACTTGTGAACAAAGTACTCAAAATGGTCATAGCTAAGTACAATGTCTTTTCACTTTGCAGATCATGGTAAGAAAAGATAAGAGGACGTTTTATACCAGATATAAGTGCATTAGTATGATGGTCCTATGGTAAGGCAACGATTTACCAACTAGGACGTCCCAGGTTCAAATCCTGGCTAATGCAAGTCATTTTATATATATTTTTTTTTTTTATCAAGTTCCAGATAGCAGTTTGTAGCTGATAAATGTAGAAGAAAAAGCCATCATTGAATCACACACAAATTGAATCACACACAAACAAGCCATGCCTACAGTAAAGTGTAAATGGGGCAGCAGCTATGATCATAGCTAAGTACAATTTTCTCCAGGAGAGGGAAGGTAAAACTGGAGGAAAGTTGTAAAATTGTAAATAAAGAAAATAATACCATATTGGAAAGAAAATACGGGCAGTACTGCATAAGAAAAGAGGTATTGACAATATAATAATAATTTTAGAAATAAGGGGGAGGGGGAAGGGGGGGAGACTCTTGGCCTCTTCCGGCTACTCCCCCATTTAGGTAGACACACAAGTGGCACCCAAAGTTCCGTGTGTATAAAGGATAGAATTCCTTCCCGTGGAAGGGACCAGGAGTGGGAAATATCAGTCCAGACTCCTCTGGGAACTAATCTGGGATAGGGGGGGGGAGGGGGTTGTAGAGTGTAAAGAGGGGGGGGGGGGGTTGTGTGGGGTTTTTTTTTTCTTTTTCCCAGAGATGGAGGATATAAAACTCATTTCCCTTAATGTGAAAGGATTAAATATTCCTGAGAAGAGGCGGATTTTATTAAGTGAATTAAAACGAGTAAAAACTAATGTTGCATTCATCCAAGAAACTCACTTTAAAACAGATAAATTACAATATCTTAACAACAGAGTCTTTCCTTTTGTTTACCATTCAACCAATTTACAAACTAAGTCACGTTGAGTGTCGATACTTATAGCTAATAATGTCCCTTGGACTTATCAAGAAAGTGTAAGTGACATTAACGGTAGATTTCTATTCTTAAACAGGGCCGGCGCTCCCGCTAGGCAAACTAGGCAGCGGCCTAGGGCGCACTGCCTCCTAGGGGCGCACTGCCGCTGACTCAGATTGTGTCACTTACTCTTCAGTGACCCATTGCACCATCTGGAATGAATGGATCATCCTCATCCAGACCGGACCGCATCTGATCTGTATTTGTATTGTAAATGTATTGTCTCCCTCTAATATTGTAAAGCGCTACGTAAACCGCTGGCACTATAGAAATCCTGAATAATAATAATAATAATAATAGTTTAAAAAAAAAAACAATAAAAATGACATAAATCTTTCCCGTAGTTAGTAAACGCAATAACTTTTGTGCAAACCCTATCAAAATATGCTTATTGCGATATTTTTCACCAAAAATATGTAGCGGAAAACAAATTGGCCTAAAATGTAAAAAAAATTAGATTTTTAAATTTTTTCAAAATTGTCGCTCTTTTTTTGTTTATAGCGCAAAAAGTAAAAATCGCACGACCGCGCAATTGTCCATTAAAGTCACACAGTGCCGAATCGCAAAATAGGCCCTGGTCTTTGAGCAGACAAATCCTCCGGGCTTAAGTGATTAATTTAATTTTAAAAAAAAATATGTATATTTTTATTAAAATACCAAAGAAAGAACAAAAATGACAATTAATTTAATTAACCACTTACCGCAAAGGGACGTAGATCTACGTCGGTAGATCTACGTCCAAAGTGTAGTGGAGGGGTCTAGGGTCTTTTAGACCCTCGATCCCTCCATAAAGTGTACCTGTCACTACATATTGGTGTCACAAGGGATGTTTACATTGCTTGTGACAACAATAAAAGTGATCAGATTCTTTTTTTTTTTTAAACTGTAATAAAGTTAAAAAAAAACCATAAATAAATGGGAAAAAAAAAAAAATTTAGCCGCCCCCCGTCACCGTTAGCTCGCGCACAGAAAATAACGTATACGGAAGTCGAGCCGCGAATGAAATCCCTGTTCAAACAACACATGTGAGGCATCGCCGCGATTGCCAGAGCGTGGGCAATAATTTAAAAAATAGAGCTACACTCTATCTCTAAACTGGTAACCGTTAAAAAAATTTAAAGCGTCACATATTGAGATCTCTATTGACCGTAGTTTGTCGCCATCCCACGGGGGGGCGCAATTTTAAACCGTAACATGTTGGGTATCTATTTACTCGGCGTGACATCATCTTTCACAATATACAAAAAAATATAACTAACGGCTAACTTTACTGTTTAGTATTTTTTAAATGCAGTGAAAACGGAAAATTTATATCAAATACTTACCGTAATTTTCCTTTCCTGATGGACTCCATGGCAGCATACGTATCGGGTTTGGCCCCGCCTCCAAACCTACCCATAGGACCTCACTCCCATAAATCTTTGCTCCTGTTCAGCACACGTGTTCTGTAACTATCCTCCACAGAAATCCGGGAGGGAACTCCTGCTGCCATGGAGTCCATCAGGAAAGGAAAATTACGGTAAGTATTTGATATAAATTTTCCGTTTTCCTGACAGACTCCATGGCAGCATACGTATCGGGAAATAACTCGCCGTACACACAGGGTGGGCAGGTGCTGAACAGAAAAGTTTAATGCATTTTGTCAAACAGACAGGACTTGCAAACCGAAATTCACAGAAGAAAGAGCTGCTGGCTCAACACAGTAATGGGATAAGAAAGTGTTAATAGAGGACCACGACGCTGCTCTGCAAATGACTTCAGGAGCCACATGTCTGGATACTGCCCAGGAGGTAGAGATGCTCCGCGTCGAATGAGCTGTAACTACTGCTGGAGGGGTCAAGCCCTTAGCCCTATAAGCCCACTGGATGGTCTAGATGATCCAAGAGGAAATGGATCTCGTCGAGGCTCTTGAACCTTTGTTTTTTCCATAGAAGGTAACAAAGAGATGTTCTGATTTTCTGAAAGAGGAAGTGGCATCTAAATATTTCTTAATACACACTCCAACATCCAGCGGATGAACCGAAGATTCTTCCTCTTCCTGTCTAAAGGTTGGTAATACTGTTTCTATGTTTTCATGGAAGACAGAAGTCCTTTTTGGTCTCGCATCCAGCATGGGGATGAGCACCACTCTGTCAGGAAAAAAGGTTAAGAAAGGCTCTTGTGTCCCAAAGGACCCAATTTCCGACACTCTCTTTGCTGAGGTTATAGCTACTAGAAACACTGTTATCAGTGTAAGCTCTCTTATGGTCAAGGAATCAGACATGTCCTGAATCTGACACGCCAGGAAATCCAGAACTAGTGGCAGATCCCACTTGGGAAACCTGGGTTTTCTCTGAGGTCTGATTCTCACTGCCCCTTGGAAGAACTGACGAATTAGGGCATGAGTGGCCCAGGAGATCCCTGTAAAAGCGGAAATAGCCGAGACCTGGACTCTGAGCGAACTCACTGATAGAGGCAAATCCAGTCCTGATTGGAGAAAGCTCAATACATCCTGGATCTTAATTGAAGATTGAGGATCAGGCCTTGTATTCAGTTGTGCAGAAAATTTTTCCCAGATTCTCTGATACACCCTGTTCGTTGAGCTTCTTCTAGCACTAAGTAATGTCGAGATTGCCGTTTCTGGACAGCCTAAAGCCTGTAACCTCCTCCTCTCAACATCCAGACCCTGAGATGTAAACGGTCTGGGCACGGATGGAGCACAGACCCCTGGGACAACAGATCCGGTCTGAAGGGTAGCGGAATTGGGTCTCGGACACTGAGTAGTGTCAGAAGGGGAAACCATGGCCTGTTCGGCCAGAAGGGAATCACCGCCACTACCTCCACTGGCTCCGACCTGAGTCTCCGAAGGAACTGCAACACAATCGGAATTGGTGGGAAGGCGTATGCCCTGTGGAATCTCCACTGATCCGAGAGTGCATCTATCCCTGATGCTTGTGGATCTCTGAATCTTGAGTAGTACTTCGGCAGTTTGTGATTGCAGGGGGAGGCGAAGAGGTCTACCTCTGGAGAAAACCCCAATGTTAGGATCCAGTTGAACGTTTCCGTGTGAAGGGACCACTCGTTGTTGTCCAGATCCACTCTGGACAAGAAGTCTGCTTTGACATTCTGGACTCCTGGAACATAAACCGCTGAAAGATTCGAGAGATTTTTCTGTGCCCAGGACATAATCGGCTCCACTTCCCTCAATAGGGACCAGCTGCGTGTTCCCCCTTGTTTCCTGATGTATGCCACTGCAGATGGGTTTGTCCAGGCGCAGCATGACAGGTTGGTCTTTTGTCAGGTGAGCAAATGCTCGAAGAGCTTGGAATGCTGCTCGGAGTTCTAGTATGTTGGATACTATTCCTCGAGTGGAAAACTCCCACCTGCCCTGTGCCACCTCCGACAGACAGTGGGCACCCCAGCCTATGTTGCTGGCGTCCGAGGTAACCACTACCCACGGAGCTGGTTTCAGAGAGTGGCAGTTCAGCAGGTGGTCTCTGCATAACCACCAGGGGAGACTCGCTCTCATTGAAGGGGTTAAGAAGATGCGTTGATCCAGATGCCACGTATCCCATTGCTGAAGGAATCCCTTCTGAAAGGGTCTCATCCTCCACAGGGCCCACTTCACCATGGGGACTACTGCGACCATAGTCCCGATCACCTTCAGGCATTGACGTGCCTGAAGATGAGAGGATGAGAGGGCAAAGCGAATCCTGTCTCGAAGAGTCCCTATCTTTTCCTCTGGAAGAGAGATAGTCGCCTTCTCTGTGTCGAACAGAGCGCCCAAGTAGATCAGGGACTGAGTTGGAATCAGGTGACTCTTCTCCTTGTTGAGTAACCAACCAAACTTCTGGAGAGTGGACACGACCTGCTCCAGATGAACTAATAGTTGATCTCTGTCTTGGGACAACAGGAGTAGATCGTCCAAATAGTGGTGAAGACGGATACCTTTCAATCTCAGTAGGGCTACCACGGCCAATAAGATTTTTGAAAAGGTCCGTGGAGATGTTGAGAGCCCGAATGGGAGACAGATAAACTGAAGATGTAATCCTCCCACTTCGAACCGGAGAAACCTTTGAAAATCTTCGTCCACAGGGACATGAAAGTAGGCGTCTTTCAAGTCGATGGACACCATCCAATCTGCCGGCTGGACTGACTGCTGTATGGACAACAGGGTCTCCATTTTGAACCTTTCTTTTTTTATGAATTTGTTCAAGAAGGTCAAATCTATTACTGGTCTCCATGATCCGTTCTTCTTTTGGACCAGAAAGAGCGGAGAATATATTCCTTGGCCTCGCTCGGACTCTGGAACGGAGATGACAGCCCCTTGAGCAATGAGAGCTTCGACGTAAGAAAACAAAATCTGACGCCTTTCTTCTAGGCATGGTATGGCAGTAGGCAGGAACCTTGAGCCTGGCCTCTCCTTGAAGACCCACTTGTGGCCTGAAGACACCGTCCTGACGGCCCAGGGGTCCTGAATCGAAGCCGCCCAGACATGTCGGAAGGAGCGTAGACGCGCACCCACCCGACATGTCTGAGCGGGCCCACCTTCAAAAGGACTTAGTGGGCTCACGGTCCCCCGAGGAGACGTTCTTTGTCGTCTTCCTGGAAGACTGTCTTGATCTCCAGTTCCGGTTGAACTCCCGACCAGGTCTATAAGAACGAGCTTCCCTGGCCCGGTCAGGCACAAATTTTCTGGTAGGCTGTCCTTTCTTGACGTTGAACTGGCGCCGATCCTGGGGAAGAAACCCAGACTTACCGCCTGTAGCCCGGGTTATGGCCTCGTCAAGTTTATTCCCAAAAAGGGAGGACCCCTCAAAGGGAATACGGCACCAAACTTGCTTTGATGCCGGATCCGCAACCCAAGGGCGGAGCCAAAGAGCTCTCTTAGCTGTGACCGAGGACAGCATAACTCTTGCCAATAGACGGATCAAGTCTATGGAAGCCTCCCCAAGGAACGACGCGCCCAGCCTAAGCTCCTGGATTGGAGCGCTTCTGGCCACCTCCTCCGAAACCGATCTGACCGATTCGTCTACCACATCAGCCCAAGACTCCATGGCTTTGGATAGAGCAGCCAAAGCCAGGACTGGTTTACAGGCCATACCTGCTGTAAGGTAGATTCTCTTCAAATCAGAGTCCATCCTTCGGTCCAACGGGTCTTTAAATGAGACCGTATCCTCTAATGGAAGGGTCACGTGCTTGACCAGTCTCATGACTGCTGCGTCAACTAGGGGAGGAGACTCAAGATGTTTCACGTCATCCTCTTTGAAGGGGTAAAGTTTAGCCATCTTGGATACTAAGGAATTCTTTCGTTCCACCTTTTTCCACTCCTCTAAGATGATTTCACCCAACTCTCCCAGGAAGGGAAAATTAACACGCTCCTTATTGAGCTGTTTAAAGTACTTCTTCTGCTTGGGAGGGGGAACAGCTGACTCTTCCCAATTTAAGGTCTCTCTGACCGCTTTAACCAGGGAAGGCACCAAGGAATATTCAAAACCCAAGCAGGGATCTTCATCTTCAGAGTCGCTACCCGACAAGAGCATCGACTGATGGCTTGTGTGGGTCGACTCGAAATCTTCCTGTACCTGTAGTGCTACAGGGGAAGGGCTTGGGGAAGCCGTTGCAGTGTCTTGAGAACGACTGACACCCAACTCTGCCAAAGAGTCCTTTACCACTCTCTTGACCAAAGCCTCAATGCGTTGATCAGAAGTATCCCTTTCTCCCGCAGCCTGGGAGAAACATCTGTCACAGAAAAGCTTCCTCTCCGGGACACTAGCGCCACAGCCTCTGCAACCTGCTTTGTCAGGTCTCTGTGCGTGGCTGGCTGAAGTGGACGCTTTACGATGATGTGAGCCCGAACGGGACTTTCCAGTAGAGTGCCGGTGGCGAGAGCTTGAGCGCCTTTCACTTCTTTGAGAAGAGTGCCTAGTCTCTGAACGAGGAGGGCTGTGAACAAGAGAAAAAACAGAAAAACACAGACAGGAAGCTAGGAACACTTGAGTTCCTACCCCCACCCCCTATAACCCACAACCCCACCAAGAAGCCCCAAATACCTGTTAGGGGCGGGCTGACCACCGGAGGGCAAAGTAGCTTCCATTCTGATGCTGACCTACAAGAATGAGCCGGACAGCATGTCAGAAAAACCAGCAAAGCGGGGGGGGGGGGGGTTGCTCCCAAACTGGGGCCAGTACTCACCAGGAACCAAGGTTAGCAGGCAGAGCGGCAGCGCACAGCAAAATGACCACAAAAACGAACGATTTTCGTATGTGTAACACCCAATATCAGCAGTGTGTACAAACACAACACTGCTGACAGCTCTGGGGTTTAAATATGGCGCCTGGTGACGTCATCAGCGATCGCCACCGACGCCAGCTTACTGCGCATGCGCCGTGCTTACACTGCGCATGCGCGAGAACCAAGCCTCGATCCCGAGGCGCCGCACATGCGCAGTAGCGCGCACCGGAGGCCGGTCAGGAAGTGAATCGCTGACCGGCCTCGGACCACTAGCCACCAGGGAAGGCAGGAGAAAAACCAGGTAAGACATAAAGGCACAAGCAAGCAATATATAAACAAAATAGCTGCCATGGAGGACTTTGTACTCACGGACCGCAGATCACCAGGGATGGATGCACACACCGGACTTATCTCATTCTTAGGGTACCGGCCACCCGCAGCAGCTGGGCTTTTTGGCCAAGGCTGCATACATCTTCGCCCCTACTCCATACCCCGCAGCAGCTGGGGCTTATTGGAGAGCTCCATACCCGACTGGTAGAGCCATCCATCACCCGGAATCCATCTTCAGGTAGGATATCAGGTAATCCTTTGGAGGACAAAAAAAGAACACGTGTGCTGAACAGGAGCAAAGATTTATGGGAGTGAGGTCCTATGGGTAGGTTTGGAGGCGGGGCCAAACCCGATACGTATGCTGCCATGGAGTCTGTCAGGAAATGTGATTTTTCAAAATTTTTCCAAAAAAATGGCGTTTTAAAGAACGCTGCGCAAATACCGCGTGACAAAAAATATTGCAATGACCGACATTTTATTCTCCAGAGTCTTTGCTAAAAAAATATATATAATGTTTGGGGGTTCTAAGTAGTTTTCTAGGATAAAAAACTGGTTTTAACTTGTGAACAAAGTACTCAAAATGGTCATAGCTAAGTACAATGTCTTTTCACTTTGCAGATCATGGTAAGAAAAGATAAGAGGACGTTTTATACCAGATATAAGTGCATTAGTATGATGGTCCTATGGTAAGGCAACGATTTACCAACTAGGACGTCCCAGGTTCAAATCCTGGCTAATGCAAGTCATTTTATATATTTTTTTTTTTTTTATCAAGTTCCAGATAGCAGTTTGTAGCTGATAAATGTAGAAGAAAAAGCCATCATTGAATCACACACAAATTGAATCACACACAAACAAGCCATGCCTACAGTAAAGTGTAAATGGGGCAGCAGCTATGATCATAGCTAAGTACAATTTTCTCCAGGAGAGGGAAGGTAAAACTGGAGGAAAGTTGTAAAATTGTAAATAAAGAAAATAATACCATATTGGAAAGAAAATACGGGCAGTACTGCATAAGAAAAGAGGTATTGACAATATAATAATAATTTTAGAAATAAGGGGGAGGGGGGAGGGGGGGAGACTCTTGGCCTCTTCCGGCTACTCCCCCATTTAGGTAGACACACAAGTGGCACCCAAAGTTCCGCGTGTATAAAGGATAGAATTCCTTCCCGTGGAAGGGACCAGGAGTGGGAAATATCAGTCCAGACTCCTCTGGGAACTAATCTGGGATAGGGGGGGGGAGGGGGTTGTAGAGTGTAAAGAGGGGGGGGGGGTTCTGTGGGGTTTTTTTTTTCTTTTTCCCAGAGATGGAGGATATAAAACTCATTTCCCTTAATGTGAAAGGATTAAATATTCCTGAGAAGAGGCGGATTTTATTAAGTGAATTAAAACGAGTAAAAACTAATGTTGCATTCATCCAAGAAACTCACTTTAAAACAGATAAATTACAATATCTTAACAACAGAGTCTTTCCTTTTGTTTACCATTCAACCAATTTACAAACTAAGTCACGTTGAGTGTCGATACTTATAGCTAATAATGTCCCTTGGACTTATCAAGAAAGTGTAAGTGACATTAACGGTAGATTTCTATTCTTAAACAGGGCCGGCGCTCCCGCTAGGCAAACTAGGCAGCGGCCTAGGGCGCACTGCCTCCTAGGGGCGCACTGCCGCTGACTCAGATTGTGTCACTTACTCTTCAGTGACCCATTGCACCATCTGGAATGAATGGATCATCCTCATCCAGACCGGACCGCATCTGATCTGTATTTGTATTGTAAATGTATTGTCTCCCTCTAATATTGTAAAGCGCTACGTAAACCGCTGGCACTATAGAAATCCTGAATAATAATAATAATAATAATAGTTTAAAAAAAAAAACAATAAAAATGACATAAATCTTTCCCGTAGTTAGTAAACGCAATAACTTTTGTGCAAACCCTATCAAAATATGCTTATTGCGATATTTTTCACCAAAAATATGTAGCGGAAAACAAATTGGCCTAAAATGTAAAAAAAATTAGATTTTTAAATTTTTTCAAAATTGTCGCTCTTTTTTTGTTTATAGCGCAAAAAGTAAAAATCGCACGACCGCGCAATTGTCCATTAAAGTCACACAGTGCCGAATCGCAAAATAGGCCCTGGTCTTTGAGCAGACAAATCCTCCGGGCTTAAGTGGTTAATTTAATTTAAAAAAAAAATATGTATATTTTTATTAAAATACCAAAGAAAGAACAAAAATGACAATTAATTTAATTAACCACTTACCGCAAAGGGACGTAGATCTACGTCGGTAGATCTACGTCCAAAGTGTAGTGGAGGGGTCTAGGGTCTTTTAGACCCTCGATCCCTCCATAAAGTTTACCTGTCACTACATATTGGTGTCACAAGGGATGTTTACATTGCTTGTGACAACAATAAAAGTGATCAGATTCTTTTTTTTTTTTAAACTGTAATAAAGTTAAAAAAAAAACATAAATAAATGGGAAAAAAAAAAATTTAGCCGCCCCCCGTCACCGTTAGCTCGCGCACAGAAAATAACGTATACGGAAGTCGAGCCGCGAATGAAATCCCTGTTCAAACAACACATGTGAGGCATCGCCGCGATTGCCAGAGCGTGGGCAATAATTTAAAAAATAGAGCTACACTCTATCTCTAAACTGGTAACCGTTAAAAAAATTTAAAGCGTCACATATTGAGATCTCTATTGACCGTAGTTTGTCGCCATCCCACGGGGGGGCGCAATTTTAAACCGTAACATGTTGGGTATCTATTTACTCGGCGTGACATCATCTTTCACAATATACAAAAAAATATGGGCTAACTTTACTGTTTAGTATTTTTTAAATGCAGTGAAATGTGATTTTTCAAAATTTTTCCAAAAAAATGGCGTTTTAAAGAACGCTGCGCAAATAACGCGTGACAAAAAATATTGCAATGACCGACATTTTATTCTCCAGAGTCTTTGCTAAAAAAATATATATAATGTTTGGGGGTTCTAAGTAGTTTTCTAGGATAAAAAACTGGTTTTAACTTGTGAACAAAGTACTCAAAATGGTCATAGCTAAGTACAATGTCTTTTCACTTTGCAGATCATGGTAAGAAAAGATAAGAGGACGTTTTATACCAGATGTAATTGCATTAGTATGATGGTCCTATGGTAAGGCAATGATTTACCAACTAGGACGTCCCAGGTTCAAATCCTGGCTAATGCAAGTCATTTTATATATATTTTTTTTTTTATCAAGTTCCAGATAGCAGTTTGTAGCTGATAAATGTAGAAGAAAAAGCCATCATTGACTCACACACAAATTGAATCACACACAAACAAGCCATGCCTACAGTAAAGTGTAAATGGGGCAGCAGCTATGATCATAGCTAAGTACAATTTTCTCCAGGAGAGGGAAGGTAAAACTGGAGGAAAGTTGTAAAATTGTAAATAAAGAAAATAATACCATATTGGAAAGAAAATACGGGCAGTACTGCACAAGAAAAGAGGTATTGAAAATATAATAATAATTTTAGAAATAAGGGGGAGGGGGGAGGGGGGGAGACTCTTGGCCTCTTCCGGCTACTCCCCCATTTAGGTAGACACACAAGTGGCACCCAAAGTTCCGTGTGTATAAAGGATAGAATTCCTTCCCGTGGAAGGGACCAGGAGTGGGAAATATCAGTCCAGACTCCTCTGGGAACTAATCTGGGATAGGGGGGGGGAGGGGGTTGTAGAGTGTAAAGAGGGGGGGGGGTTGTGTGGGGTTTTTTTTTTCTTTTTCCCAGAGATGGAGGATATAAAACTCATTTCCCTTAATGTGAAAGGATTAAATATTCCTGAGAAGAGGCGGATTTTATTAAGTGAATTAAAACGAGTAAAAACTAATGTTGCATTCATCCAAGAAACTCACTTTAAAACAGATAAATTACAATATCTTAACAACAGAGTCTTTCCTTTTGTTTACCATTCAACCAATTTACAAACTAAGTCACGTTGAGTGTCGATACTTATAGCTAATAATGTCCCTTGGACTTATCAAGAAAGTGTAAGTGACATTAACGGTAGATTTCTATTCTTAAACAGGGCCGGCGCTCCCGCTAGGCAAACTAGGCAGCGGCCTAGGGCGCACTGCCTCCTAGGGGCGCACTGCCGCTGACTCAGATTGTGTCACTTACTCTTCAGTGACCCATTGCACCATCTGGAATGAATGGATCATCCTCATCCAGACCGGACCGCATCTGATCTGTATTTGTATTGTAAATGTATTGTCTCCCTCTAATATTGTAAAGCGCTACGTAAACCGCTGGCACTATAGAAATCCTGAATAATAATAATAATAATAATAGTTTAAAAAAAAAAACAATAAAAATGACATAAATCTTTCCCGTAGTTAGTAAACACAATAACTTTTGTGCAAACCCTATCAAAATATGCTTATTGCGATATTTTTCACCAAAAATATGTAGCGGGAAAACAAATTGGCCTAAAATGTAAAAAAAATTAGATTTTTAAATTTTTTCAAAATTGTCGCTCTTTTTTTGTTTATAGCGCAAAAAGTAAAAATCGCACGACCGCGCAATTGTCCATTAAAGTCACACAGTGCCGATTCGCAAAATAGGCCCTGGTCTTTGAGCAGACAAATCCTCCGGGCTTAAGTGGTTAATTTAATTTAAAAAAAAAATATGTATATTTTTATTAAAATACCAAAGAAAGAACAAAAATGACAATTAATTTAATTAACCACTTACCGCAAAGGGACGTAGATCTACGTCGGTAGATCTACGTCCAAAGTGTAGTGGAGGGGTCTAGGGTCTTTTAGACCCTCGATCCCTCCATAAAGTGTACCTGTCACTACATATTGGTGTCACAAGGGATGTTTACATTGCTTGTGACAACAATAAAAGTGATCAGATTCTTTTTTTTTTTAAACTGTAATAAAGTTAAAAAAAAAACATAAATAAATGGGAAAAAAAAAATTTAGCCGCCCCCCGTCACCGTTAGCTCGCGCACAGAAAATAACGTATACGGAAGTCGAGCCGCGAATGAAATCCCTGTTCAAACAACACATGTGAGGCATCGCCGCGATTGCCAGAGCGTGGGCAATAATTTAAAAAATAGAGCTACACTCTATCTCTAAACTGGTAACCGTTAAAAAAATTTAAAGCGTCACATATTGAGATCTCTATTGACCGTAGTTTGTCGCCATCCCACGGGGGGGGCGCAATTTTAAACCGTAACATGTTGGGTATCTATTTACTCGGCGTGACATCATCTTTCACAATATACAAAAAAATATGGGCTAACTTTACTGTTTAGTATTTTTTAAATGCAGTGAAATGTGATTTTTCAAAATTTTTCCAAAAAAATGGCGTTTTAAAGAACGCTGCGCAAATACCGCGTGACAAAAAATATTGCAATGACCGACATTTTATTCTCCAGAGTCTCTGCTAAAAAAATATATATAATGTTTGGGGGTTCTAAGTAGTTTTCTAGGATAAAAAACTGGTTTTAACTTGTGAACAAAGTACTCAAAATGGTCATAGCTAAGTACAATGTCTTTTCACTTTGCAGATCATGGTAAGAAAAGATAAGAGGACGTTTTATACCAGATATAAGTGCATTAGTATGATGGTCCTATGGTAAGGCAACGATTTACCAACTAGGACGTCCCAGGTTCAAATCCTGGCTAATGCAAGTCATTTTATATATATTTTTTTTTTTTTTATCAAGTTCCAGATAGCAGTTTGTAGCTGATAAATGTAGAAGAAAAAGCCATCATTGAATCACACACAAATTGAATCACACACAAACAAGCCATGCCTACAGTAAAGTGTAAATGGGGCAGCAGCTATGATCATAGCTAAGTACAATTTTCTCCAGGAGAGGGAAGGTAAAACTGGAGGAAAGTTGTAAAATTGTAAATAAAGAAAATAATACCATATTGGAAAGAAAATACGGGCAGTACTGCATAAGAAAAGAGGTATTGAAAATATAATAATCATTTTAGAAATAAGGGGGAGGGGGGAGGGGGGGAGACTCTTGGCCTCTTCCGGCTACTCCCCCATTTAGGTAGACACACAAGTGGCACCCAAAGTTCCGTGTGTATAAAGGATAGAATTCCTTCCCGTGGAAGGGACCAGGAGTGGGAAATATCAGTCCAGACTCCTCTGGGAACTAATCTAGGATAGGGGGGGGGAGGGGGTTGTAGAGTGTAAAGAGGGGGGGGGGTTGTGTGGGGTTTTTTTTTTCTTTTTCCCAGAGATGGAGGATATAAATCTCATTTCCCTTAATGTGAAAGGATTAAATATTCCTGAGAAGAGGCGGATTTTATTAAGTGAATTAAAACGAGTAAAAACTAATGTTGCATTCATCCAAGAAACTCACTTTAAAACAGATAAATTACAATATCTTAACAACAGAGTCTTTCCTTTTGTTTACCATTCAACCAATTTACAAACTAAGTCACGTTGAGTGTCGATACTTATAGCTAATAATGTCCCTTGGACTTATCAAGAAAGTGTAAGTGACATTAACGGTAGATTTCTATTCTTAAACAGGGCCGGCGCTCCCGCTAGGCAAACTAGGCAGCGGCCTAGGGCGCACTGCCGCCTAGGGGCGCACTGCCGCTGACTCAGATTGTGTCACTTACTCTTCAGTGACCCATTGCACCATCTGGAATGAATGGATCATCCTCATCCAGACCGGACCGCATCTGATCTGTATTTGTATTGTAAATGTATTGTCTCCCTCTAATATTGTAAAGCGCTACGTAAACCGCTGGCACTATAGAAATCCTGAATAATAATAATAATAATAATAATAATAGTTTAAAAAAAAAAACAATAAAAATGACATAAATCTTTCCCGTAGTTAGTAAACGCAATAACTTTTGTGCAAACCCTATCAAAATATGCTTATTGCGATATTTTTCACCAAAAATATGTAGCGGAAAACAAATTGGCCTAAAATGTAAAAAAAATTAGATTTTTAAATTTTTTCAAAATTGTCGCTCTTTTTTTGTTTATAGCGCAAAAAGTAAAAATCGCACGACCGCGCAATTGTCCATTAAAGTCACACAGTGCCGAATCGCAAAATAGGCCCTGGTCTTTGAGCAGACAAATCCTCCGGGCTTAAGTGGTTAATTTAATTTAAAAAAAAATATGTATATTTTTATTAAAATACCAAAGAAAGTACAAAAATGACAATTAATTTAATTAACCACTTACCGCAAAGGGACGTAGATCTACGTCGGTAGATCTACGTCCAAAGTGTAGTGGAGGGGTCTAGGGTCTTTTAGACCCTCGATCCCTCCATAAAGTGTACCTGTCACTACATATTGGTGTCACAAGGGATGTTTACATTGCTTGTGACAACAATAAAAGTGATCAGATTCTTTTTTTTTTTTAAACTGTAATAAAGTTAAAAAAAAAACATAAATAAATGGGAAAAAAAAAAATTTAGCCGCCCCCCGTCACCGTTAGCTCGCGCACAGAAAATAACGTATACGGAAGTCGAGCCGCGAATGAAATCCCTGTTCAAACAACACATGTGAGGCATCGCCGCGATTGCCAGAGCGTGGGCAATAATTTAAAAAATAGAGCTACACTCTATCTCTAAACTGGTAACCGTTAAAAAAATTTAAAGCGTCACATATTGAGATCTCTATTGACCGTAGTTTGTCGCCATCCCACGGGGGGGCGCAATTTTAAACCGTAACATGTTGGGTATCTATTTACTCGGCGTGACATCATCTTTCACAATATACAAAAAAATATGGGCTAACTTTACTGTTTAGTATTTTTTAAATGCAGTGAAATGTGATTTTTCAAAATTTTTCCCAAAAAATGGCGTTTTAAAGAACGCTGCGCAAATACCGCGTGACAAAAAATATTGCAATGACCGACATTTTATTCTCCAGAGTCTTTGCTAAAAAAATATATATAATGTTTGGGGGTTCTAAGTAGTTTTCTAGGATAAAAAACTGGTTTTAACTTGTGAACAAAGTACTCAAAATGGTCATAGCTAAGTACAATGTCTTTTCACTTTGCAGATCATGGTAAGAAAAGATAAGAGGACGTTTTATACCAGATATAAGTGCATTAGTATGATGGTCCTATGGTAAGGCAACGATTTACCAACTAGGATGTCCCAGGTTCAAATCCTGGCTAATGCAAGTCATTTTATATATTTTTTTTTTTTTTATCAAGTTCCAGATAGCAGTTTGTAGCTGATAAATGTAGAAGAAAAAGCCATCATTGAATCACACACAAATTGAATCACACACAAACAAGCCATGCCTACAGTAAAGTGTAAATGGGGCAGCAGCTATGATCATAGCTAAGTACAATTTTCTCCAGGAGAGGGAAGGTAAAACTGGAGGAAAGTTGTAAAATTGTAAATAAAGAAAATAATACCATATTGGAAAGAAAATACGGGCAGTACTGCATAAGAAAAGAGGTATTGACAATATAATAATAATTTTAGAAATAAGGGGGAGGGGGGAGGGGGGGAGACTCTTGGCCTCTTCCGGCTACTCCCCCATTTAGGTAGACACACAAGTGGCACCCAAAGTTCCGTGTGTATAAAGGATAGAATTCCTTCCCGTGGAAGGGACCAGGAGTGGGAAATATCAGTCCAGACTCCTCTGGGAACTAATCTGGGATAGGGGGGGGGAGGGGGTTGTAGAGTGTAAAGAGGGGGGGGGGGTTGTGTGGGGTTTTTTTTTTCTTTTTCCCAGAGATGGAGGATATAAAACTCATTTCCCTTAATGTGAAAGGATTAAATATTCCTGAGAAGAGGTGGATTTTATTAAGTGAATTAAAACGAGTAAAAACTAATGTTGCATTCATCCAAGAAACTCACTTTAAAACAGATAAATTACAATATCTTAACAACAGAGTCTTTCCTTTTGTTTACCATTCAACCAATTTACAAACTAAGTCACGTTGAGTGTCGATACTTATAGCTAATAATGTCCCTTGGACTTATCAAGAAAGTGTAAGTGACATTAACCGTAGATTTCTATTCTTAAACAGGGCCGGCGCTCCCGCTAGGCAAACTAGGCAGCGGCCTAGGGCGCACTGCCTCCTAGGGGCGCACTGCCGCTGACTCAGATTGTGTCACTTACTCTTCAGTGACCCATTGCACCATCTGGAATGAATGGATCATCCTCATCCAGACCGGACCGCATCTGATCTGTATTTGTATTGTAAATGTATTGTCTCCCTCTAATATTGTAAAGCGCTACGTAAACCGCTGGCACTATAGAAATCCTGAATAATAATAATAATAATAATAATAGTTTAAAAAAAAAACAATAAAAATGACATAAATCTTTCCCGTAGTTAGTAAACGCAATAACTTTTGTGCAAACCCTATCAAAATATGCTTATTGCGATATTTTTCACCAAAAATATGTAGCGGAAAACAAATTGGCCTAAAATGTAAAAAAAATTAGATTTTTAAATTTTTTCAAAATTGTCGCTCTTTTTTTGTTTATAGCGCAAAAAGTAAAAATCGCACGACCGCGCAATTGTCCATTAAAGTCACACAGTGCCGAATCGCAAAATAGGCCCTGGTCTTTGAGCAGACAAATCCTCCGGGCTTAAGTGGTTAATTTAATTTAAAAAAAAATATGTATATTTTTATTAAAATACCAAAGAAAGAACAAAAATGACAATTAATTTAATTAACCACTTACCGCAAAGGGACGTAGATCTACGTCGGTAGATCTACGTCCAAAGTGTAGTGGAGGGGTCTAGGGTCTTTTAGACCCTCGATCCCTCCATAAAGTGTACCTGTCACTACATATTGGTGTCACAAGGGATGTTTACATTGCTTGTGACAACAATAAAAGTGATCAGATTCTTTTTTTTTTTTAAACTGTAATAAAGTTAAAAAAAAAACATAAATAAATGGGAAAAAAAAAAATTTAGCCGCCCCCCGTCACCGTTAGCTCGCGCACAGAAAATAACGTATACGGAAGTCGAGCCGCGAATGAAATCCCTGTTCAAACAACACATGTGAGGCATCGCCGCGATTGCCAGAGCGTGGGCAATAATTTAAAAAATAGAGCTACACTCTATCTCTAAACTGGTAACCGTTAAAAAAATTTAAAGCGTCACATATTGAGATCTCTATTGACCGTAGTTTGTCGCCATCCCACGGGGGGGCGCAATTTTAAACCGTAACATGTTGGGTATCTATTTACTCGGCGTGACATCATCTTTCACAATATACAAAAAAATATGGGCTAACTTTACTGTTTAGTATTTTTTAAATGCAGTGAAATGTGATTTTTCAAAATTTTTCCAAAAAAATGGCGTTTTAAAGAACGCTGCGCAAATAACGCGTGACAAAAAATATTGCAATGACCGACATTTTATTCTCCAGAGTCTTTGCTAAAAAAATATATATAATGTTTGGGGGTTCTAAGTAGTTTTCTAGGATAAAAAACTGGTTTTAACTTGTGAACAAAGTACTCAAAATGGTCATAGCTAAGTACAATGTCTTTTCACTTTGCAGATCATGGTAAGAAAAGATAAGAGGACGTTTTATACCAGATGTAATTGCATTAGTATGATGGTCCTATGGTAAGGCAATGATTTACCAACTAGGACGTCCCAGGTTCAAATCCTGGCTAATGCAAGTCATTTTATATATTTTTTTTTTTTTTATCAAGTTCCAGATAGCAGTTTGTAGCTGATAAATGTAGAAGAAAAAGCCATCATTGACTCACACACAAATTGAATCACACACAAACAAGCCATGCCTACAGTAAAGTGTAAATGGGGCAGCAGCTATGATCATAGCTAAGTACAATTTTCTCCAGGAGAGGGAAGGTAAAACTGGAGGAAAGTTGTAAAATTGTAAATAAAGAAAATAATACCATATTGGAAAGAAAATACGGGCAGTACTGCATAAGAAAAGAGGTATTGAAAATATAATAATAATTTTAGAAATAAGGGGGAGGGGGGAGGGGGGGAGACTCTTGGCCTCTTCCGGCTACTCCCCCATTTAGGTAGACACACAAGTGGCACCCAAAGTTCCGTGTGTATAAAGGATAGAATTCCTTCCCGTGGAAGGGACCAGGAGTGGGAAATATCAGTCCAGACTCCTCTGGGAACTAATCTGGGATAGGGGGGGGGAGGGGGTTGTAGAGTGTAAAGAGGGGGGGGGGGTTGTGTGGGGTTTTTTTTTTCTTTTTCCCAGAGATGGAGGATATAAAACTCATTTCCCTTAATGTGAAAGGATTAAATATTCCTGAGAAGAGGCGGATTTTATTAAGTGAATTAAAACGAGTAAAAACTAATGTTGCATTCATCCAAGAAACTCACTTTAAAACAGATAAATTACAATATCTTAACAACAGAGTCTTTCCTTTTGTTTACCATTCAACCAATTTACAAACTAAGTCACGTTGAGTGTCGATACTTATAGCTAATAATGTCCCTTGGACTTATCAAGAAAGTGTAAGTGACATTAACGGTAGATTTCTATTCTTAAACAGGGCCGGCGCTCCCGCTAGGCAAAATAGGCAGCGGCCTAGGGCGCACTGCCTCCTAGGGGCGCACTGCCGCTGACTCAGATTGTGTCACTTACTCTTCAGTGACCCATTGCACCATCTGGAATGAATGGATCATCCTCATCCAGACCGGACCGCATCTGATCTGTATTTGTATTGTAAATGTATTGTCTCCCTCTAATATTGTAAAGCGCTACGTAAACCGCTGGCACTATAGAAATCCTGAATAATAATAATAATAATAATAGTTTAAAAAAAAAAACAATAAAAATGACATAAATCTTTCCCGTAGTTAGTAAACACAATAACTTTTGTGCAAACCCTATCAAAATATGCTTATTGCGATATTTTTCACCAAAAATATGTAGCAGGAAAACAAATTGGCCTAAAATGTAAAAAAAATTAGATTTTTAAATTTTTTCAAAATTGTCGCTCTTTTTTTGTTTATAGCGCAAAAAGTAAAAATCGCACGACCGCGCAATTGTCCATTAAAGTCACACAGTGCCGAATCGCAAAATAGGCCCTGGTCTTTGAGCAGACAAATCCTCCGGGCTTAAGTGGTTAATTTAATTTTAAAAAAAAATATGTATATTTTTATTAAAATACCAAAGAAAGAACAAAAATGACAATTAATTTAATTAACCACTTACCGCAAAGGGACGTAGATCTACGTCGGTAGATCTACGTCCAAAGTGTAGTGGAGGGGTCTAGGGTCTTTTAGACCCTCGATCCCTCCATAAAGTGTACCTGTCACTACATATTGGTGTCACAAGGGATGTTTACATTGCTTGTGACAACAATAAAAGTGATCAGATTCTTTTTTTTTTTAAACTGTAATAAAGTTAAAAAAAAAACATAAATAAATGGGAAAAAAAAAATTTAGCCGCCCCCCGTCACCGTTAGCTCGCGCACAGAAAATAACGTATACGGAAGTCGAGCCGCGAATGAAATCCCTGTTCAAACAACACATGTGAGGCATCGCCGCGATTGCCAGAGCGTGGGCAATAATTTAAAAAATAGAGCTACACTCTATCTCTAAACTGGTAACCGTTAAAAAAATTTAAAGCGTCACATATTGAGATCTCTATTGACCGTAGTTTGTCGCCATCCCACGGGGGGGCGCAATTTTAAACCGTAACATGTTGGGTATCTATTTACTCGGCGTGACATCATCTTTCACAATATACAAAAAAATATGGGCTAACTTTACTGTTTAGTATTTTTTAAATGCAGTGAAATGTGATTTTTCAAAATTTTTCCAAAAAAATGGCGTTTTAAAGAACGCTGCGCAAATAACGCGTGACAAAAAATATTGCAATGACCGACATTTTATTCTCCAGAGTCTTTGCTAAAAAAATATATATAATGTTTGGGGGTTCTAAGTAGTTTTCTAGGATAAAAAACTGGTTTTAACTTGTGAACAAAGTACTCAAAATGGTCATAGCTAAGTACAATGTCTTTTCACTTTGCAGATCATGGTAAGAAAAGATAAGAGGACGTTTTATACCAGATATAAGTGCATTAGTATGATGGTCCTATGGTAAGGCAACGATTTACCAACTAGGACGTCCCAGGTTCAAATCCTGGCTAATGCAAGTCATTTTATATATTTTTTTTTTTTTTTTATCAAGTTCCAGATAGCAGTTTGTAGCTGATAAATGTAGAAGAAAAAGCCATCATTGAATCACACACAAATTGAATCACACACAAACAAGCCATGCCTACAGTAAAGTGTAAATGGGGCAGCAGCTATGATCATAGCTAAGTACAATTTTCTCCAGGAGAGGGAAGGTAAAACTGGAGGAAAGTTGTAAAATTGTAAATAAAGAAAATAATACCATATTGGAAAGAAAATACGGGCAGTACTGCATAAGAAAAGAGGTATTGACAATATAATAATAATTTTAGAAATAAGGGGGAGGGGGGAGGGGGGGAGACTCTTGGCCTCTTCCGGCTACTCCCCCATTTAGGTAGACACACAAGTGGCACCCAAAGTTCCGTGTGTATAAAGGATAGAATTCCTTCCCGTGGAAGGGACCAGGAGTGGGAAATATCAGTCCAGACTCCTCTGGGAACTAATCTGGGATAGGGGGGGGAGGGGGTTGTAGAGTGTAAAGAGGGGGGGGGGGTTGTGTGGGGTTTTTTTTTTCTTTTTCCCAGAGATGGAGGATATAAAACTCATTTCCCTTAATGTGAAAGGATTAAATATTCCTGAGAAGAGGTGGATTTTATTAAGTGAATTAAAACGAGTAAAAACTAATGTTGCATTCATCCAAGAAACTCACTTTAAAACAGATAAATTACAATATCTTAACAACAGAGTCTTTCCTTTTGTTTACCATTCAACCAATTTACAAACTAAGTCACGTTGAGTGTCGATACTTATAGCTAATAATGTCCCTTGGACTTATCAAGAAAGTGTAAGTGACATTAACCGTAGATTTCTATTCTTAAACAGGGCCGGCGCTCCCGCTAGGCAAACTAGGCAGCGGCCTAGGGCGCACTGCCTCCTAGGGGCGCACTGCCGCTGACTCAGATTGTGTCACTTACTCTTCAGTGACCCATTGCACCATCTGGAATGAATGGATCATCCTCATCCAGACCGGACCGCATCTGATCTGTATTTGTATTGTAAATGTATTGTCTCCCTCTAATATTGTAAAGCGCTACGTAAACCGCTGGCACTATAGAAATCCTGAATAATAATAATAATAATAATAATAGTTTAAAAAAAAAACAATAAAAATGACATAAATCTTTCCCGTAGTTAGTAAACGCAATAACTTTTGTGCAAACCCTATCAAAATATGCTTATTGCGATATTTTTCACCAAAAATATGTAGCGGAAAACAAATTGGCCTAAAATGTAAAAAAAATTAGATTTTTAAATTTTTTCAAAATTGTCGCTCTTTTTTTGTTTATAGCGCAAAAAGTAAAAATCGCACGACCGCGCAATTGTCCATTAAAGTCACACAGTGCCGAATCGCAAAATAGGCCCTGGTCTTTGAGCAGACAAATCCTCCGGGCTTAAGTGGTTAATTTAATTTAAAAAAAAATATGTATATTTTTATTAAAATACCAAAGAAAGAACAAAAATGACAATTAATTTAATTAACCACTTACCGCAAAGGGACGTAGATCTACGTCGGTAGATCTACGTCCAAAGTGTAGTGGAGGGGTCTAGGGTCTTTTAGACCCTCGATCCCTCCATAAAGTGTACCTGTCACTACATATTGGTGTCACAAGGGATGTTTACATTGCTTGTGACAACAATAAAAGTGATCAGATTCTTTTTTTTTTTAAACTGTAATAAAGTTAAAAAAAAAACATAAATAAATGGGAAAAAAAAAAATTTAGCCGCCCCCCGTCACCGTTAGCTCGCGCACAGAAAATAACGTATACGGAAGTCGAGCCGCGAATGAAATCCCTGTTCAAACAACACATGTGAGGCATCGCCGCGATTGCCAGAGCGTGGGCAATAATTTAAAAAATAGAGCTACACTCTATCTCTAAACTGGTAACCGTTAAAAAAATTTAAAGCGTCACATATTGAGATCTCTATTGACCGTAGTTTGTCGCCATCCCACGGGGGGGCGCAATTTTAAACCGTAACATGTTGGGTATCTATTTACTCGGCGTGACATCATCTTTCACAATATACAAAAAAATATGGGCTAACTTTACTGTTTAGTATTTTTTAAATGCAGTGAAATGTGATTTTTCAAAATTTTTCCAAAAAAATGGCGTTTTAAAGAACGCTGCGCAAATAACGCGTGACAAAAAATATTGCAATGACCGACATTTTATTCTCCAGAGTCTTTGCTAAAAAAATATATATAATGTTTGGGGGTTCTAAGTAGTTTTCTAGGATAAAAAAATGGTTTTAACTTGTGAACAAAGTACTCAAAATGGTCATAGCTAAGTACAATGTCTTTTCACTTTGCAGATCATGGTAAGAAAAGATAAGAGGACGTTTTATACCAGATGTAATTGCATTAGTATGATGGTCCTATGGTAAGGCAATGATTTACCAACTAGGACGTCCCAGGTTCAAATCCTGGCTAATGCAAGTCATTTTATATATTTTTTTTTTTTTTATCAAGTTCCAGATAGCAGTTTGTAGCTGATAAATGTAGAAGAAAAAGCCATCATTGACTCACACACAAATTGAATCACACACAAACAAGCCATGCCTACAGTAAAGTGTAAATGGGGCAGCAGCTATGATCATAGCTAAGTACAATTTTCTCCAGGAGAGGGAAGGTAAAACTGGAGGAAAGTTGTAAAATTGTAAATAAAGAAAATAATACCATATTGGAAAGAAAATACGGGCAGTACTGCATAAGAAAAGAGGTATTGAAAATATAATAATAATTTTAGAAATAAGGGGGAGGGGGGAGGGGGGGAGACTCTTGGCCTCTTCCGGCTACTCCCCCATTTAGGTAGACACACAAGTGGCACCCAAAGTTCCGTGTGTATAAAGGATAGAATTCCTTCCCGTGGAAGGGACCAGGAGTGGGAAATATCAGTCCAGACTCCTCTGGGAACTAATCTGGGATAGGGGGGGGGAGGGGGTTGTAGAGTGTAAAGAGGGGGGGGGGTTGTGTGGGGTTTTTTTTTTCTTTTTCCCAGAGATGGAGGATATAAAACTCATTTCCCTTAATGTGAAAGGATTAAATATTCCTGAGAAGAGGCGGATTTTATTAAGTGAATTAAAACGAGTAAAAACTAATGTTGCATTCATCCAAGAAACTCACTTTAAAACAGATAAATTACAATATCTTAACAACAGAGTCTTTCCTTTTGTTTACCATTCAACCAATTTACAAACTAAGTCACGTTGAGTGTCGATACTTATAGCTAATAATGTCCCTTGGACTTATCAAGAAAGTGTAAGTGACATTAACGGTAGATTTCTATTCTTAAACAGGGCCGGCGCTCCCGCTAGGCAAAATAGGCAGCGGCCTAGGGCGCACTGCCTCCTAGGGGCGCACTGCCGCTGACTCAGATTGTGTCACTTACTCTTCAGTGACCCATTGCACCATCTGGAATGAATGGATCATCCTCATCCAGACCGGACCGCATCTGATCTGTATTTGTATTGTAAATGTATTGTCTCCCTCTAATATTGTAAAGCGCTACGTAAACCGCTGGCACTATAGAAATCCTGAATAATAATAATAATAATAATAGTTTAAAAAAAAAAACAATAAAAATGACATAAATCTTTCCCGTAGTTAGTAAACACAATAACTTTTGTGCAAACCCTATCAAAATATGCTTATTGCGATATTTTTCACCAAAAATATGTAGCGGGAAAACAAATTGGCCTAAAATGTAAAAAAAATTAGATTTTTAAATTTTTTCAAAATTGTCGCTCTTTTTTTGTTTATAGCGCAAAAAGTAAAAATCGCACGACCGCGCAATTGTCCATTAAAGTCACACAGTGCCGAATCGCAAAATAGGCCCTGGTCTTTGAGCAGACAAATCCTCCGGGCTTAAGTGGTTAATTTAATTTTAAAAAAAAATATGTATATTTTTATTAAAATACCAAAGAAAGAACAAAAATGACAATTAATTTAATTAACCACTTACCGCAAAGGGACGTAGATCTACGTCGGTAGATCTACGTCCAAAGTGTAGTGGAGGGGTCTAGGGTCTTTTAGACCCTCGATCCCTCCATAAAGTGTACCTGTCACTACATATTGGTGTCACAAGGGATGTTTACATTGCTTGTGACAACAATAAAAGTGATCAGATTCTTTTTTTTTTTAAACTGTAATAAAGTTAAAAAAAAAACATAAATAAATGGGAAAAAAAAAATTTAGCCGCCCCCCGTCACCGTTAGCTCGCGCACAGAAAATAACGTATACGGAAGTCGAGCCGCGAATGAAATCCCTGTTCAAACAACACATGTGAGGCATCGCCGCGATTGCCAGAGCGTGGGCAATAATTTAAAAAATAGAGCTACACTCTATCTCTAAACTGGTAACCGTTAAAAAAATTTAAAGCGTCACATATTGAGATCTCTATTGACCGTAGTTTGTCGCCATCCCACGGGGGGGCGCAATTTTAAACCGTAACATGTTGGGTATCTATTTACTCGGCGTGACATCATCTTTCACAATATACAAAAAAATATGGGCTAACTTTACTGTTTAGTATTTTTTAAATGCAGTGAAATGTGATTTTTCAAAATTTTTCCAAAAAAATGGCGTTTTAAAGAACGCTGCGCAAATACCGCGTGACAAAAAATATTGCAATGACCGACATTTTATTCTCCAGAGTCTTTGCTAAAAAAATATATATAATGTTTGGGGGTTCTAAGTAGTTTTCTAGGATAAAAAACTGGTTTTAACTTGTGAACAAAGTACTCAAAATGGTCATAGCTAAGTACAATGTCTTTTCACTTTGCAGATCATGGTAAGAAAAGATAAGAGGACGTTTTATACCAGATATAAGTGCATTAGTATGATGGTCCTATGGTAAGGCAACGATTTACCAACTAGGACGTCCCAGGTTCAAATCCTGGCTAATGCAAGTCATTTTATATATTTTTTTTTTTTTTTTATCAAGTTCCAGATAGCAGTTTGTAGCTGATAAATGTAGAAGAAAAAGCCATCATTGAATCACACACAAATTGAATCACACACAAACAAGCCATGCCTACAGTAAAGTGTAAATGGGGCAGCAGCTATGATCATAGCTAAGTACAATTTTCTCCAGGAGAGGGAAGGTAAAACTGGAGGAAAGTTGTAAAATTGTAAATAAAGAAAATAATACCATATTGGAAAGAAAATACGGGCAGTACTGCATAAGAAAAGAGGTATTGACAATATAATAATAATTTTAGAAATAAGGGGGAGGGGGGAGGGGGGGAGACTCTTGGCCTCTTCCGGCTACTCCCCCATTTAGGTAGACACACAAGTGGCACCCAAAGTTCCGTGTGTATAAAGGATAGAATTCCTTCCCGTGGAAGGGACCAGGAGTGGGAAATATCAGTCCAGACTCCTCTGGGAACTAATCTGGGATAGGGGGGGGGAGGGGGTTGTAGAGTGTAAAGAGGGGGGGGGGGGGTTGTGTGGGGTTTTTTTTTTCTTTTTCCCAGAGATGGAGGATATAAAACTCATTTCCCTTAATGTGAAAGGATTAAATATTCCTGAGAAGAGGTGGATTTTATTAAGTGAATTAAAACGAGTAAAAACTAATGTTGCATTCATCCAAGAAACTCACTTTAAAACAGATAAATTACAATATCTTAACAACAGAGTCTTTCCTTTTGTTTACCATTCAACCAATTTACAAACTAAGTCACGTTGAGTGTCGATACTTATAGCTAATAATGTCCCTTGGACTTATCAAGAAAGTGTAAGTGACATTAACCGTAGATTTCTATTCTTAAACAGGGCCGGCGCTCCCGCTAGGCAAACTAGGCAGCGGCCTAGGGCGCACTGCCTCCTAGGGGCGCACTGCCGCTGACTCAGATTGTGTCACTTACTCTTCAGTGACCCATTGCACCATCTGGAATGAATGGATCATCCTCATCCAGACCGGACCGCATCTGATCTGTATTTGTATTGTAAATGTATTGTCTCCCTCTAATATTGTAAAGCGCTACGTAAACCGCTGGCACTATAGAAATCCTGAATAATAATAATAATAATAATAATAGTTTAAAAAAAAAACAATAAAAATGACATAAATCTTTCCCGTAGTTAGTAAACGCAATAACTTTTGTGCAAACCCTATCAAAATATGCTTATTGCGATATTTTTCACCAAAAATATGTAGCGGAAAACAAATTGGCCTAAAATGTAAAAAAAATTAGATTTTTAAATTTTTTCAAAATTGTCGCTCTTTTTTTGTTTATAGCGCAAAAAGTAAAAATCGCACGACCGCGCAATTGTCCATTAAAGTCACACAGTGCCGAATCGCAAAATAGGCCCTGGTCTTTGAGCAGACAAATCCTCCGGGCTTAAGTGGTTAATTTAATTTAAAAAAAAATATGTATATTTTTATTAAAATACCAAAGAAAGAACAAAAATGACAATTAATTTAATTAACCACTTACCGCAAAGGGACGTAGATCTACGTCGGTAGATCTACGTCCAAAGTGTAGTGGAGGGGTCTAGGGTCTTTTAGACCCTCGATCCCTCCATAAAGTGTACCTGTCACTACATATTGGTGTCACAAGGGATGTTTACATTGCTTGTGACAACAATAAAAGTGATCAGATTCTTTTTTTTTTTAAACTGTAATAAAGTTAAAAAAAAAACATAAATAAATGGGAAAAAAAAAAATTTAGCCGCCCCCCGTCACCGTTAGCTCGCGCACAGAAAATAACGTATACGGAAGTCGAGCCGCGAATGAAATCCCTGTTCAAACAACACATGTGAGGCATCGCCGCGATTGCCAGAGCGTGGGCAATAATTTAAAAAATAGAGCTACACTCTATCTCTAAACTGGTAACCGTTAAAAAAATTTAAAGCGTCACATATTGAGATCTCTATTGACCGTAGTTTGTCGCCATCCCACGGGGGGGCGCAATTTTAAACCGTAACATGTTGGGTATCTATTTACTCGGCGTGACATCATCTTTCACAATATACAAAAAAATATGGGCTAACTTTACTGTTTAGTATTTTTTAAATGCAGTGAAATGTGATTTTTCAAAATTTTTCCAAAAAAATGGCGTTTTAAAGAACGCTGCGCAAATACCGCGTGACAAAAAATATTGCAATGACCGACATTTTATTCTCCAGAGTCTTTGCTAAAAAAATATATATAATGTTTGGGGGTTCTAAGTAGTTTTCTAGGATAAAAAACTGGTTTTAACTTGTGAACAAAGTACTCAAAATGGTCATAGCTAAGTACAATGTCTTTTCACTTTGCAGATCATGGTAAGAAAAGATAAGAGGACGTTTTATACCAGATATAAGTGCATTAGTATGATGGTCCTATGGTAAGGCAACGATTTACCAACTAGGACGTCCCAGGTTCAAATCCTGGCTAATGCAAGTCATTTTATATATTTTTTTTTTTTTTATCAAGTTCCAGATAGCAGTTTGTAGCTGATAAATGTAGAAGAAAAAGCCATCATTGACTCACACACAAATTGAATCACACACAAACAAGCCATGCCTACAGTAAAGTGTAAATGGGGCAGCAGCTATGATCATAGCTAAGTACAATTTTCTCCAGGAGAGGGTAGGTAAAACTGGAGGAAAGTTGTAAAATTGTAAATAAAGAAAATAATACCATATTGGAAAGAAAATACGGGCAGTACTGCATAAGAAAAGAGGTATTGACAATATAATAATAATTTTAGAAATAAGGGGAGGGGGGAGGGGGGGAGACTCTTGGCCTCTTCCGGCTACTCCCCCATTTAGGTAGACACACAAGTGGCACCCAAAGTTCCGTGTGTATAAAGGATAGAATTCCTTCCCGTGGAAGGGACCAGGAGTGGGAAATATCAGTCCAGACTCCTCTGGGAACTAATCTGGGATAGGGGGGGGGAGGGGGTTGTAGAGTGTAAAGAGGGGGGGGGGTTGTGTGGGGTTTTTTTTTTCTTTTTCCCAGAGATGGAGGATATAAAACTCATTTCCCTTAATGTGAAAGGATTAAATATTCCTGAGAAGAGGCGGATTTTATTAAGTGAATTAAAACGAGTAAAAACTAATGTTGCATTCATCCAAGAAACTCACTTTAAAACAGATAAATTACAATATCTTAACAACAGAGTCTTTCCTTTTGTTTACCATTCAACCAATTTACAAACTAAGTCACGTTGAGTGTCGATACTTATAGCTAATAATGTCCCTTGGACTTATCAAGAAAGTGTAAGTGACATTAACGGTAGATTTCTATTCTTAAACAGGGCCGGCGCTCCCGCTAGGCAAACTAGGCAGCGGCCTAGGGCGCACTGCCTCCTAGGGGCGCACTGCCGCTGACTCAGATTGTGTCACTTACTCTTCAGTGACCCATTGCACCATCTGGAATGAATGGATCATCCTCATCCAGACCGGACCGCATCTGATCTGTATTTGTATTGTAAATGTATTGTCTCCCTCTAATATTGTAAAGCGCTACGTAAACCGCTGGCACTATAGAAATCCTGAATAATAATAATAATAGTTTAAAAAAAAAAACAATAAAAATGACATAAATCTTTCCCGTAGTTAGTAAACACAATAACTTTTGTGCAAACCCTATCAAAATATGCTTATTGCGATATTTTTCACCAAAAATATGTAGCGGGAAAACAAATTGGCCTAAAATGTAAAAAAAATTAGATTTTTAAATTTTTTCAAAATTGTCGCTCTTTTTTTGTTTATAGCGCAAAAAGTAAAAATCGCACGACCGCGCAATTGTCCATTAAAGTCACACAGTGCCGAATCGCAAAATAGGCCCTGGTCTTTGAGCAGACAAATCCTCCGGGCTTAAGTGGTTAATTTAATTTAAAAAAAAAATATGTATATTTTTATTAAAATACCAAAGAAAGAACAAAAATGACAATTAATTTAATTAACCACTTACCGCAAAGGGACGTAGATCTACGTCGGTAGATCTACGTCCAAAGTGTAGTGGAGGGGTCTAGGGTCTTTTAGACCCTCGATCCCTCCATAAAGTGTACCTGTCACTACATATTGGTGTCACAAGGGATGTTTACATTGCTTGTGACAACAATAAAAGTGATCAGATTCTTTTTTTTTTTAAACTGTAATAAAGTTAAAAAAAAACCATAAATAAATGGGAAAAAAAAAATTTAGCCGCCCCCCGTCACCGTTAGCTCGCGCACAGAAAATAACGTATACGGAAGTCGAGCCGCGAATGAAATCCCTGTTCAAACAACACATGTGAGGCATCGCCGCGATTGCCAGAGCGTGGGCAATAATTTAAAAAATAGAGCTACACTCTATCTCTAAACTGGTAACCGTTAAAAAAATTTAAAGCGTCACATATTGAGATCTCTATTGACCGTAGTTTGTCGCCATCCCACGGGGGGGCGCAATTTTAAACCGTAACATGTTGGGTATCTATTTACTCGGCGTGACATCATCTTTCACAATATACAAAAAAATATGGGCTAACTTTACTGTTTAGTATTTTTTAAATGCAGTGAAATGTGATTTTTCAAAATTTTTCCAAAAAAATGGCGTTTTAAAGAACGCTGCGCAAATACCGCGTGACAAAAAATATTGCAATGACCGACATTTTATTCTCCAGAGTCTTTGCTAAAAAAATATATATAATGTTTGGGGGTTCTAAGTAGTTTTCTAGGATAAAAAACTGGTTTTAACTTGTGAACAAAGTACTCAAAATGGTCATAGCTAAGTACAATGTCTTTTCACTTTGCAGATCATGGTAAGAAAAGATAAGAGGACGTTTTATACCAGATATAAGTGCATTAGTATGATGGTCCTATGGTAAGGCAACGATTTACCAACTAGGACGTCCCAGGTTCAAATCCTGGCTAATGCAAGTCATTTTATATATTTTTTCTTTTTTTTTATCAAGTTCCAGATAGCAGTTTGTAGCTGATAAATGTAGAAGAAAAAGCCATCATTGAATCACACACAAATTGAATCACACACAAACAAGCCATGCCTACAGTAAAGTGTAAATGGGGCAGCAGCTATGATCATAGCTAAGTACAATTTTCTCCAGGAGAGGGAAGGTAAAACTGGAGGAAAGTTGTAAAATTGTAAATAAAGAAAATAATACCATATTGGAAAGAAAATACGGGCAGTACTGCATAAGAAAAGAGGTATTGACAATATAATAATAATTTTAGAAATAAGGGGGAGGGGGGAGGGGGGGAGACTCTTGGCCTCTTCCGGCTACTCCCCCATTTAGGTAGACACACAAGTGGCACCCAAAGTTCCGTGTGTATAAAGGATAGAATTCCTTCCCGTGGAAGGGACCAGGAGTGGGAAATATCAGTCCAGACTCCTCTGGGAACTAATCTGGGATAGGGGGGGGAGGGGGTTGTAGAGTGTAAAGAGGGGGGGGGGGTTGTGTGGGGTTTTTTTTTTCTTTTTCCCAGAGATGGAGGATATAAAACTCATTTCCCTTAATGTGAAAGGATTAAATATTCCTGAGAAGAGGTGGATTTTATTAAGTGAATTAAAACGAGTAAAAACTAATGTTGCATTCATCCAAGAAACTCACTTTAAAACAGATAAATTACAATATCTTAACAACAGAGTCTTTCCTTTTGTTTACCATTCAACCAATTTACAAACTAAGTCACGTTGAGTGTCGATACTTATAGCTAATAATGTCCCTTGGACTTATCAAGAAAGTGTAAGTGACATTAACCGTAGATTTCTATTCTTAAACAGGGCCGGCGCTCCCGCTAGGCAAACTAGGCAGCGGCCTAGGGCGCACTGCCTCCTAGGGGCGCACTGCCGCTGACTCAGATTGTGTCACTTACTCTTCAGTGACCCATTGCACCATCTGGAATGAATGGATCATCCTCATCCAGACCGGACCGCATCTGATCTGTATTTGTATTGTAAATGTATTGTCTCCCTCTAATATTGTAAAGCGCTACGTAAACCGCTGGCACTATAGAAATCCTGAATAATAATAATAATAATAATAGTTTAAAAAAAAAAACAATAAAAATGACATAAATCTTTCCCGTAGTTAGTAAACACAATAACTTTTGTGCAAACCCTATCAAAATATGCTTATTGCGATATTTTTCACCAAAAATATGTAGCGGGAAAACAAATTGGCCTAAAATGTAAAAAAAATTAGATTTTTAAATTTTTTCAAAATTGTCGCTCTTTTTTTGTTTATAGCGCAAAAAGTAAAAATCGCACGACCGCGCAATTGTCCATTAAAGTCACACAGTGCCGAATCGCAAAATAGGCCCTGGTCTTTGAGCAGACAAATCCTCTGGGCTTAAGTGGTTAATTTAATTTAAAAAAAAATATGTATATTTTTATTAAAATACCAAAGAAAGAACAAAAATGACAATTAATTTAATTAACCACTTACCGCAAAGGGACGTAGATCTACGTCGGTAGATCTACGTCCAAAGTGTAGTGGAGGGGTCTAGGGTCTTTTAGACCCTCGATCCCTCCATAAAGTGTACCTGTCACTACATATTGGTGTCACAAGGGATGTTTACATTGCTTGTGACAACAATAAAAGTGATCAGATTCTTTTTTTTTTTAAACTGTAATAAAGTTAAAAAAAAAACATAAATAAATGGGAAAAAAAAAATTTAGCCGCCCCCCGTCACCGTTAGCTCGCGCACAGAAAATAACGTATACGGAAGTCGAGCCGCGAATGAAATCCCTGTTCAAACAACACATGTGAGGCATCGCCGCGATTGCCAGAGCGTGGGCAATAATTTAAAAAATAGAGCTACACTCTATCTCTAAACTGGTAACCGTTAAAAAAATTTAAAGCGTCACATATTGAGATCTCTATTGACCGTAGTTTGTCGCCATCCCACGGGGGGGCGCAATTTTAAACCGTAACATGTTGGGTATCTATTTACTCGGCGTGACATCATCTTTCACAATATACAAAAAAATATGGGCTAACTTTACTGTTTAGTATTTTTTAAATGCAGTGAAATGTGATTTTTCAAAATTTTTCCAAAAAAATGGCGTTTTAAAGAACGCTGCGCAAATACCGCGTGACAAAAAATATTGCAATGACCGACATTTTATTCTCCAGAGTCTTTGCTAAAAAAATATATATAATGTTTGGGGGTTCTAAGTAGTTTTCTAGGATAAAAAACTGGTTTTAACTTGTGAACAAAGTACTCAAAATGGTCATAGCTAAGTACAATGTCTTTTCACTTTGCAGATCATGGTAAGAAAAGATAAGAGGACGTTTTATACCAGATATAAGTGCATTAGTATGATGGTCCTATGGTAAGGCAACGATTTACCAACTAGGACGTCCCAGGTTCAAATCCTGGCTAATGCAAGTCATTTTATATATTTTTTCTTTTTTTTTATCAAGTTCCAGATAGCAGTTTGTAGCTGATAAATGTAGAAGAAAAAGCCATCATTGAATCACACACAAATTGAATCACACACAAACAAGCCATGCCTACAGTAAAGTGTAAATGGGGCAGCAGCTATGATCATAGCTAAGTACAATTTTCTCCAGGAGAGGGAAGGTAAAACTGGAGGAAAGTTGTAAAATTGTAAATAAAGAAAATAATACCATATTGGAAAGAAAATACGGGCAGTACTGCATAAGAAAAGAGGTATTGACAATATAATAATAATTTTAGAAATAAGGGGGAGGGGGGAGGGGGGGAGACTCTTGGCCTCTTCCGGCTACTCCCCCATTTAGGTAGACACACAAGTGGCACCCAAAGTTCCGTGTGTATAAAGGATAGAATTCCTTCCCGTGGAAGGGACCAGGAGTGGGAAATATCAGTCCAGACTCCTCTGGGAACTAATCTGGGATAGGGGGGGGGAGGGGGTTGTAGAGTGTAAAGAGGGGGGGGGGGTTGTGTGGGGTTTTTTTTTTCTTTTTCCCAGAGATGGAGGATATAAAACTCATTTCCCTTAATGTGAAAGGATTAAATATTCCTGAGAAGAGGTGGATTTTATTAAGTGAATTAAAACGAGTAAAAACTAATGTTGCATTCATCCAAGAAACTCACTTTAAAACAGATAAATTACAATATCTTAACAACAGAGTCTTTCCTTTTGTTTACCATTCAACCAATTTACAAACTAAGTCACGTTGAGTGTCGATACTTATAGCTAATAATGTCCCTTGGACTTATCAAGAAAGTGTAAGTGACATTAACCGTAGATTTCTATTCTTAAACAGGGCCGGCGCTCCCGCTAGGCAAACTAGGCAGCGGCCTAGGGCGCACTGCCTCCTAGGGGCGCACTGCCGCTGACTCAGATTGTGTCACTTACTCTTCAGTGACCCATTGCACCATCTGGAATGAATGGATCATCCTCATCCAGACCGGACCGCATCTGATCTGTATTTGTATTGTAAATGTATTGTCTCCCTCTAATATTGTAAAGCGCTACGTAAACCGCTGGCACTATAGAAATCCTGAATAATAATAATAATAATAATAATAGTTTAAAAAAAAAACAATAAAAATGACATAAATCTTTCCCGTAGTTAGTAAACGCAATAACTTTTGTGCAAACCCTATCAAAATATGCTTATTGCGATATTTTTCACCAAAAATATGTAGCGGAAAACAAATTGGCCTAAAATGTAAAAAAAATTAGATTTTTAAATTTTTTCAAAATTGTCGCTCTTTTTTTGTTTATAGCGCAAAAAGTAAAAATCGCACGACCGCGCAATTGTCCATTAAAGTCACACAGTGCCGAATCGCAAAATAGGCCCTGGTCTTTGAGCAGACAAATCCTCCGGGCTTAAGTGGTTAATTTAATTTAAAAAAAAATATGTATATTTTTATTAAAATACCAAAGAAAGAACAAAAATGACAATTAATTTAATTAACCACTTACCGCAAAGGGACGTAGATCTACGTCGGTAGATCTACGTCCAAAGTGTAGTGGAGGGGTCTAGGGTCTTTTAGACCCTCGATCCCTCCATAAAGTGTACCTGTCACTACATATTGGTGTCACAAGGGATGTTTACATTGCTTGTGACAACAATAAAAGTGATCAGATTCTTTTTTTTTTTAAACTGTAATAAAGTTAAAAAAAAAACATAAATAAATGGGAAAAAAAAAAATTTAGCCGCCCCCCGTCACCGTTAGCTCGCGCACAGAAAATAACGTATACGGAAGTCGAGCCGCGAATGAAATCCCTGTTCAAACAACACATGTGAGGCATCGCCGCGATTGCCAGAGCGTGGGCAATAATTTAAAAAATAGAGCTACACTCTATCTCTAAACTGGTAACCGTTAAAAAAATTTAAAGCGTCACATATTGAGATCTCTATTGACCGTAGTTTGTCGCCATCCCACGGGGGGGCGCAATTTTAAACCGTAACATGTTGGGTATCTATTTACTCGGCGTGACATCATCTTTCACAATATACAAAAAAATATGGGCTAACTTTACTGTTTAGTATTTTTTAAATGCAGTGAAATGTGATTTTTCAAAATTTTTCCAAAAAAATGGCGTTTTAAAGAACGCTGCGCAAATACCGCGTGACAAAAAATATTGCAATGACCGACATTTTATTCTCCAGAGTCTTTGCTAAAAAAATATATATAATGTTTGGGGGTTCTAAGTAGTTTTCTAGGATAAAAAACTGGTTTTAACTTGTGAACAAAGTACTCAAAATGGTCATAGCTAAGTACAATGTCTTTTCACTTTGCAGATCATGGTAAGAAAAGATAAGAGGACGTTTTATACCAGATATAAGTGCATTAGTATGATGGTCCTATGGTAAGGCAACGATTTACCAACTAGGACGTCCCAGGTTCAAATCCTGGCTAATGCAAGTCATTTTATATATTTTTTCTTTTTTTTTATCAAGTTCCAGATAGCAGTTTGTAGCTGATAAATGTAGAAGAAAAAGCCATCATTGAATCACACACAAATTGAATCACACACAAACAAGCCATGCCTACAGTAAAGTGTAAATGGGGCAGCAGCTATGATCATAGCTAAGTACAATTTTCTCCAGGAGAGGGAAGGTAAAACTGGAGGAAAGTTGTAAAATTGTAAATAAAGAAAATAATACCATATTGGAAAGAAAATACGGGCAGTACTGCATAAGAAAAGAGGTATTGACAATATAATAATAATTTTAGAAATAAGGGGGAGGGGGGAGGGGGGGAGACTCTTGGCCTCTTCCGGCTACTCCCCCATTTAGGTAGACACACAAGTGGCACCCAAAGTTCCGTGTGTATAAAGGATAGAATTCCTTCCCGTGGAAGGGACCAGGAGTGGGAAATATCAGTCCAGACTCCTCTGGGAACTAATCTGGGATAGGGGGGGGGAGGGGGTTGTAGAGTGTAAAGAGGGGGGGGGGGGTTGTGTGGGGTTTTTTTTTTCTTTTTCCCAGAGATGGAGGATATAAAACTCATTTCCCTTAATGTGAAAGGATTAAATATTCCTGAGAAGAGGTGGATTTTATTAAGTGAATTAAAACGAGTAAAAACTAATGTTGCATTCATCCAAGAAACTCACTTTAAAACAGATAAATTACAATATCTTAACAACAGAGTCTTTCCTTTTGTTTACCATTCAACCAATTTACAAACTAAGTCACGTTGAGTGTCGATACTTATAGCTAATAATGTCCCTTGGACTTATCAAGAAAGTGTAAGTGACATTAACCGTAGATTTCTATTCTTAAACAGGGCCGGCGCTCCCGCTAGGCAAACTAGGCAGCGGCCTAGGGCGCACTGCCTCCTAGGGGCGCACTGCCGCTGACTCAGATTGTGTCACTTACTCTTCAGTGACCCATTGCACCATCTGGAATGAATGGATCATCCTCATCCAGACCGGACCGCATCTGATCTGTATTTGTATTGTAAATGTATTGTCTCCCTCTAATATTGTAAAGCGCTACGTAAACCGCTGGCACTATAGAAATCCTGAATAATAATAATAATAATAATAATAGTTTAAAAAAAAAACAATAAAAATGACATAAATCTTTCCCGTAGTTAGTAAACGCAATAACTTTTGTGCAAACCCTATCAAAATATGCTTATTGCGATATTTTTCACCAAAAATATGTAGCGGAAAACAAATTGGCCTAAAATGTAAAAAAAATTAGATTTTTAAATTTTTTCAAAATTGTCGCTCTTTTTTTGTTTATAGCGCAAAAAGTAAAAATCGCACGACCGCGCAATTGTCCATTAAAGTCACACAGTGCCGAATCGCAAAATAGGCCCTGGTCTTTGAGCAGACAAATCCTCCGGGCTTAAGTGGTTAATTTAATTTAAAAAAAAATATGTATATTTTTATTAAAATACCAAAGAAAGAACAAAAATGACAATTAATTTAATTAACCACTTACCGCAAAGGGACGTAGATCTACGTCGGTAGATCTACGTCCAAAGTGTAGTGGAGGGGTCTAGGGTCTTTTAGACCCTCGATCCCTCCATAAAGTGTACCTGTCACTACATATTGGTGTCACAAGGGATGTTTACATTGCTTGTGACAACAATAAAAGTGATCAGATTCTTTTTTTTTTTAAACTGTAATAAAGTTAAAAAAAAAACATAAATAAATGGGAAAAAAAAAAATTTAGCCGCCCCCCGTCACCGTTAGCTCGCGCACAGAAAATAACGTATACGGAAGTCGAGCCGCGAATGAAATCCCTGTTCAAACAACACATGTGAGGCATCGCCGCGATTGCCAGAGCGTGGGCAATAATTTAAAAAATAGAGCTACACTCTATCTCTAAACTGGTAACCGTTAAAAAAATTTAAAGCGTCACATATTGAGATCTCTATTGACCGTAGTTTGTCGCCATCCCACGGGGGGGCGCAATTTTAAACCGTAACATGTTGGGTATCTATTTACTCGGCGTGACATCATCTTTCACAATATACAAAAAAATATGGGCTAACTTTACTGTTTAGTATTTTTTAAATGCAGTGAAATGTGATTTTTCAAAATTTTTCCAAAAAAATGGCGTTTTAAAGAACGCTGCGCAAATACCGCGTGACAAAAAATATTGCAATGACCGACATTTTATTCTCCAGAGTCTTTGCTAAAAAAATATATATAATGTTTGGGGGTTCTAAGTAGTTTTCTAGGATAAAAAACTGGTTTTAACTTGTGAACAAAGTACTCAAAATGGTCATAGCTAAGTACAATGTCTTTTCACTTTGCAGATCATGGTAAGAAAAGATAAGAGGACGTTTTATACCAGATATAAGTGCATTAGTATGATGGTCCTATGGTAAGGCAACGATTTACCAACTAGGACGTCCCAGGTTCAAATCCTGGCTAATGCAAGTCATTTTATATATTTTTTCTTTTTTTTTATCAAGTTCCAGATAGCAGTTTGTAGCTGATAAATGTAGAAGAAAAAGCCATCATTGAATCACACACAAATTGAATCACACACAAACAAGCCATGCCTACAGTAAAGTGTAAATGGGGCAGCAGCTATGATCATAGCTAAGTACAATTTTCTCCAGGAGAGGGAAGGTAAAACTGGAGGAAAGTTGTAAAATTGTAAATAAAGAAAATAATACCATATTGGAAAGAAAATACGGGCAGTACTGCATAAGAAAAGAGGTATTGACAATATAATAATAATTTTAGAAATAAGGGGGAGGGGGGAGGGGGGGAGACTCTTGGCCTCTTCCGGCTACTCCCCCATTTAGGTAGACACACAAGTGGCACCCAAAGTTCCGTGTGTATAAAGGATAGAATTCCTTCCCGTGGAAGGGACCAGGAGTGGGAAATATCAGTCCAGACTCCTCTGGGAACTAATCTGGGATAGGGGGGGGAGGGGGTTGTAGAGTGTAAAGAGGGGGGGGGGGTTGTGTGGGGTTTTTTTTTTCTTTTTCCCAGAGATGGAGGATATAAAACTCATTTCCCTTAATGTGAAAGGATTAAATATTCCTGAGAAGAGGTGGATTTTATTAAGTGAATTAAAACGAGTAAAAACTAATGTTGCATTCATCCAAGAAACTCACTTTAAAACAGATAAATTACAATATCTTAACAACAGAGTCTTTCCTTTTGTTTACCATTCAACCAATTTACAAACTAAGTCACGTTGAGTGTCGATACTTATAGCTAATAATGTCCCTTGGACTTATCAAGAAAGTGTAAGTGACATTAACCGTAGATTTCTATTCTTAAACAGGGCCGGCGCTCCCGCTAGGCAAACTAGGCAGCGGCCTAGGGCGCACTGCCTCCTAGGGGCGCACTGCCGCTGACTCAGATTGTGTCACTTACTCTTCAGTGACCCATTGCACCATCTGGAATGAATGGATCATCCTCATCCAGACCGGACCGCATCTGATCTGTATTTGTATTGTAAATGTATTGTCTCCCTCTAATATTGTAAAGCGCTACGTAAACCGCTGGCACTATAGAAATCCTGAATAATAATAATAATAATAATAGTTTAAAAAAAAAAACAATAAAAATGACATAAATCTTTCCCGTAGTTAGTAAACACAATAACTTTTGTGCAAACCCTATCAAAATATGCTTATTGCGATATTTTTCACCAAAAATATGTAGCGGGAAAACAAATTGGCCTAAAATGTAAAAAAAATTAGATTTTTAAATTTTTTCAAAATTGTCGCTCTTTTTTTGTTTATAGCGCAAAAAGTAAAAATCGCACGACCGCGCAATTGTCCATTAAAGTCACACAGTGCCGAATCGCAAAATAGGCCCTGGTCTTTGAGCAGACAAATCCTCTGGGCTTAAGTGGTTAATTTAATTTAAAAAAAAATATGTATATTTTTATTAAAATACCAAAGAAAGAACAAAAATGACAATTAATTTAATTAACCACTTACCGCAAAGGGACGTAGATCTACGTCGGTAGATCTACGTCCAAAGTGTAGTGGAGGGGTCTAGGGTCTTTTAGACCCTCGATCCCTCCATAAAGTGTACCTGTCACTACATATTGGTGTCACAAGGGATGTTTACATTGCTTGTGACAACAATAAAAGTGATCAGATTCTTTTTTTTTTTAAACTGTAATAAAGTTAAAAAAAAAACATAAATAAATGGGAAAAAAAAAATTTAGCCGCCCCCCGTCACCGTTAGCTCGCGCACAGAAAATAACGTATACGGAAGTCGAGCCGCGAATGAAATCCCTGTTCAAACAACACATGTGAGGCATCGCCGCGATTGCCAGAGCGTGGGCAATAATTTAAAAAATAGAGCTACACTCTATCTCTAAACTGGTAACCGTTAAAAAAATTTAAAGCGTCACATATTGAGATCTCTATTGACCGTAGTTTGTCGCCATCCCACGGGGGGGCGCAATTTTAAACCGTAACATGTTGGGTATCTATTTACTCGGCGTGACATCATCTTTCACAATATACAAAAAAATATGGGCTAACTTTACTGTTTAGTATTTTTTAAATGCAGTGAAATGTGATTTTTCAAAATTTTTCCAAAAAAATGGCGTTTTAAAGAACGCTGCGCAAATACCGCGTGACAAAAAATATTGCAATGACCGACATTTTATTCTCCAGAGTCTTTGCTAAAAAAATATATATAATGTTTGGGGGTTCTAAGTAGTTTTCTAGGATAAAAAACTGGTTTTAACTTGTGAACAAAGTACTCAAAATGGTCATAGCTAAGTACAATGTCTTTTCACTTTGCAGATCATGGTAAGAAAAGATAAGAGGACGTTTTATACCAGATATAAGTGCATTAGTATGATGGTCCTATGGTAAGGCAACGATTTACCAACTAGGACGTCCCAGGTTCAAATCCTGGCTAATGCAAGTCATTTTATATATTTTTTCTTTTTTTTTATCAAGTTCCAGATAGCAGTTTGTAGCTGATAAATGTAGAAGAAAAAGCCATCATTGAATCACACACAAATTGAATCACACACAAACAAGCCATGCCTACAGTAAAGTGTAAATGGGGCAGCAGCTATGATCATAGCTAAGTACAATTTTCTCCAGGAGAGGGAAGGTAAAACTGGAGGAAAGTTGTAAAATTGTAAATAAAGAAAATAATACCATATTGGAAAGAAAATACGGGCAGTACTGCATAAGAAAAGAGGTATTGACAATATAATAATAATTTTAGAAATAAGGGGGAGGGGGGAGGGGGGGAGACTCTTGGCCTCTTCCGGCTACTCCCCCATTTAGGTAGACACACAAGTGGCACCCAAAGTTCCGTGTGTATAAAGGATAGAATTCCTTCCCGTGGAAGGGACCAGGAGTGGGAAATATCAGTCCAGACTCCTCTGGGAACTAATCTGGGATAGGGGGGGGGAGGGGGTTGTAGAGTGTAAAGAGGGGGGGGGGGTTGTGTGGGGTTTTTTTTTTCTTTTTCCCAGAGATGGAGGATATAAAACTCATTTCCCTTAATGTGAAAGGATTAAATATTCCTGAGAAGAGGTGGATTTTATTAAGTGAATTAAAACGAGTAAAAACTAATGTTGCATTCATCCAAGAAACTCACTTTAAAACAGATAAATTACAATATCTTAACAACAGAGTCTTTCCTTTTGTTTACCATTCAACCAATTTACAAACTAAGTCACGTTGAGTGTCGATACTTATAGCTAATAATGTCCCTTGGACTTATCAAGAAAGTGTAAGTGACATTAACCGTAGATTTCTATTCTTAAACAGGGCCGGCGCTCCCGCTAGGCAAACTAGGCAGCGGCCTAGGGCGCACTGCCTCCTAGGGGCGCACTGCCGCTGACTCAGATTGTGTCACTTACTCTTCAGTGACCCATTGCACCATCTGGAATGAATGGATCATCCTCATCCAGACCGGACCGCATCTGATCTGTATTTGTATTGTAAATGTATTGTCTCCCTCTAATATTGTAAAGCGCTACGTAAACCGCTGGCACTATAGAAATCCTGAATAATAATAATAATAATAATAATAGTTTAAAAAAAAAACAATAAAAATGACATAAATCTTTCCCGTAGTTAGTAAACGCAATAACTTTTGTGCAAACCCTATCAAAATATGCTTATTGCGATATTTTTCACCAAAAATATGTAGCGGAAAACAAATTGGCCTAAAATGTAAAAAAAATTAGATTTTTAAATTTTTTCAAAATTGTCGCTCTTTTTTTGTTTATAGCGCAAAAAGTAAAAATCGCACGACCGCGCAATTGTCCATTAAAGTCACACAGTGCCGAATCGCAAAATAGGCCCTGGTCTTTGAGCAGACAAATCCTCCGGGCTTAAGTGGTTAATTTAATTTAAAAAAAAATATGTATATTTTTATTAAAATACCAAAGAAAGAACAAAAATGACAATTAATTTAATTAACCACTTACCGCAAAGGGACGTAGATCTACGTCGGTAGATCTACGTCCAAAGTGTAGTGGAGGGGTCTAGGGTCTTTTAGACCCTCGATCCCTCCATAAAGTGTACCTGTCACTACATATTGGTGTCACAAGGGATGTTTACATTGCTTGTGACAACAATAAAAGTGATCAGATTCTTTTTTTTTTTAAACTGTAATAAAGTTAAAAAAAAAACATAAATAAATGGGAAAAAAAAAAATTTAGCCGCCCCCCGTCACCGTTAGCTCGCGCACAGAAAATAACGTATACGGAAGTCGAGCCGCGAATGAAATCCCTGTTCAAACAACACATGTGAGGCATCGCCGCGATTGCCAGAGCGTGGGCAATAATTTAAAAAATAGAGCTACACTCTATCTCTAAACTGGTAACCGTTAAAAAAATTTAAAGCGTCACATATTGAGATCTCTATTGACCGTAGTTTGTCGCCATCCCACGGGGGGGCGCAATTTTAAACCGTAACATGTTGGGTATCTATTTACTCGGCGTGACATCATCTTTCACAATATACAAAAAAATATGGGCTAACTTTACTGTTTAGTATTTTTTAAATGCAGTGAAATGTGATTTTTCAAAATTTTTCCAAAAAAATGGCGTTTTAAAGAACGCTGCGCAAATACCGCGTGACAAAAAATATTGCAATGACCGACATTTTATTCTCCAGAGTCTTTGCTAAAAAAATATATATAATGTTTGGGGGTTCTAAGTAGTTTTCTAGGATAAAAAACTGGTTTTAACTTGTGAACAAAGTACTCAAAATGGTCATAGCTAAGTACAATGTCTTTTCACTTTGCAGATCATGGTAAGAAAAGATAAGAGGACGTTTTATACCAGATATAAGTGCATTAGTATGATGGTCCTATGGTAAGGCAACGATTTACCAACTAGGACGTCCCAGGTTCAAATCCTGGCTAATGCAAGTCATTTTATATATTTTTTCTTTTTTTTTATCAAGTTCCAGATAGCAGTTTGTAGCTGATAAATGTAGAAGAAAAAGCCATCATTGAATCACACACAAATTGAATCACACACAAACAAGCCATGCCTACAGTAAAGTGTAAATGGGGCAGCAGCTATGATCATAGCTAAGTACAATTTTCTCCAGGAGAGGGAAGGTAAAACTGGAGGAAAGTTGTAAAATTGTAAATAAAGAAAATAATACCATATTGGAAAGAAAATACGGGCAGTACTGCATAAGAAAAGAGGTATTGACAATATAATAATAATTTTAGAAATAAGGGGGAGGGGGGAGGGGGGGAGACTCTTGGCCTCTTCCGGCTACTCCCCCATTTAGGTAGACACACAAGTGGCACCCAAAGTTCCGTGTGTATAAAGGATAGAATTCCTTCCCGTGGAAGGGACCAGGAGTGGGAAATATCAGTCCAGACTCCTCTGGGAACTAATCTGGGATAGGGGGGGGGAGGGGGTTGTAGAGTGTAAAGAGGGGGGGGGGGGTTGTGTGGGGTTTTTTTTTTCTTTTTCCCAGAGATGGAGGATATAAAACTCATTTCCCTTAATGTGAAAGGATTAAATATTCCTGAGAAGAGGTGGATTTTATTAAGTGAATTAAAACGAGTAAAAACTAATGTTGCATTCATCCAAGAAACTCACTTTAAAACAGATAAATTACAATATCTTAACAACAGAGTCTTTCCTTTTGTTTACCATTCAACCAATTTACAAACTAAGTCACGTTGAGTGTCGATACTTATAGCTAATAATGTCCCTTGGACTTATCAAGA